>NC_091806.1:41179166-41482196 GCF_041296235.1 Equus asinus | reverse complement strand
GAGATTTCTCCAAAGAAGATATATGGATGGCCAACAGGCATATGAAAAGATGCTCAATATCCTTAGCTATCAGGGAAATGCAAATCAAAACTACAATGAGGTATCACCTCACTCTGGTCAGAATGGCTATAATTAACAAGACAGGAAACAACAAATGTTGGAGAGGATGTGGAGAGAAGGGAACACTTATGCACTGCTGGTGGGAGGGCAAACTGGTGCAGCCACTATGGAAAGCAGTATGGAGTATCCTCAGAAAATTAAGGATAGATCTACCATATGATCCAGCTATTCCACTGCTGGGTATTTATCCAAAGAACTTGAAAACGCAAAGGCATAAAGATACTTGCACCCCTATGTTCATTGCAGCGTTATACACGATAGCTAAGACTTGGAAGCAACTTAGGTGCCCATCAAAGGACGAATGAATAAAGAAGATGTGGTATTTATGCATGATGGAATACTACTCAGCCATAAGAAATGAAAAAATCTGGCCATTTGTGACAACATGGATGGACCTTGAGGGTATTATGCTGAGTGAAATAAGTCAGAGGGAGAAAGTCAAATACTGTATGATCTCACTCATAAGTAGAAGATAAAAACAATGACAAACACACACATAGCATTGGAGATTGGATTGGTGGTTACCATAGGGGAAGGGGGTAGGGCAAAATGGGTGATTAGGCTCACATGTGAGGGGATGGACTATAATTAGTTTTTGGGTGGTGAACATGATGTAATCTACACAGAATTTGAAATATATTGTGATGTACCTCTGAAAGGCATATAATGTTATAATCCAACGTTATTGCAATTAAAAATAAATAAATAAATAAAATAAAAATAAAGTAGAGGAAGATGGACACCAATCTTCCTTAGGAAAAAAGAGGAGGATTGGCAGCAGATGTTAGCTGAGGGCTAATCTCCCTAAAAAAACCTTTTAAAATAAGTTAAATGGATACATTTTCTGTATTTTATATGAATAGGCTTCTCTTAAAGTTGGACTCATTATGGCTAGAATTGGTGACGATGGTAAAAGTGTACTCATTCAAAATATCAATGAGGCAAATATTAAAAATGAAATATAATAATATTAAGTAAAAAAATGCAGTAGGAATAGCGAAGGGCTTTTGTTACTGACATTATGCAAAGAACCATTGGTAAACAGTTTCTAGTCTCTGGCAGACAGTGTGGCTTATCATTTCTTTCTCTTTGCCCCAAATATTTAATGCTTCTACGATCCTGAAAGATGCTAGGCAGAAAAGAATCTGATGACATTCTGTATATTCTCAGAGTCAGTGTCCTAGATCAGGGTTCCTAACAACTTCATCACTATCAATGGGCTTGAATGCTTTAGCAACTATTGCCTTTCTCCGACCTCTGACATAGGAATCCTCTTTTCTTTTTGTCATGAATAAGTAGAGTGACCGTAAAATTTTCATCCTCTATGGGATACTTTTGAGACCAATAAAGGTATGTTATTCATAATTAAGTCTAGCTTGCCCAGGCATGTGGGATGACGGGGCACTCAAGCAACAAGGAAAGTTGGGCTATTGCATTGAGGATGCACAAGGAAGAAGAGATTCTAGGAACTGATGCTAGTAGGTTTGTCTAAGCTCAGACTAATGTTCAATCAGCACAAGACCGTGGTCACTAAGGTAGCTGTCTGAGTACCAGAAGTCCGTGTCAGTACCCTGTGTCACCCTCACCAAGAGTTTCTATGACTTGTGTCTACAATGGCACCAGCATGGCTCTTTCCCTTGCAATGGAGCAAAGGTGAGGTCTGGTTTGCTTGATAAATTCAAACCATGAAGATTTTAGTTGCTTTATTTACAACTGAACATTAAGATATTCAACTTTTTTAAGGAATGAGGCCTCCAGAGAAAAGTATGAGACTGTAAATTTTGAATTTTGGCTGAAAGGGATGTTATAATGAGCAGAAGCGATATTCCAAATGTTTAACAATCAATATTTGTGAGTCGCTGATCATTAATAATGGACATTGACCTTGACACTTGAAGTGTTCACGCAGAGTTGCCTACTAAGGAGGGGTCATGGGGAGATGGTGAATACTTAGGATGCTTGGGTATTTATGAGCTGGATATCAGCCTGGTAGAGGTTATATTTGGGGTAAGTTGTTTTCAAGCCGGCCAATATTCTTAGTACTGCCTTCTCCAACTTGACATCTCCTGACGCATCACCAATAGGCACTTCCAATTTATTATGTCCAAAACAGAAGTCTTAACTTTCTCCTCCATATGGGTTCCTTTTCCTGTCTTCCCTCAGATTATTTAACCATATCAGCATTCATCCATTTGCTCAGGCTGAAGATATAGATATCATCCTTGATCCTCCTTTTGCCATATCATAGCCTCCTTCTTAAATATGTCAAGCCATCAGGAAATCTTATTGTATCTTTCCACAGATAGCTTCCCAATCCAGCTCCTTGTTACCATTTCCATGGTCACCTTGCTAATTAAAGTTCCCATCCTTTTTCCTTAGAATTATTTGATAGTCTCTTAAATGATATCATTACATCACTTTTGCTCCCTCAGTTAATTATCAATGAAGCACTAATAAGGCAGATTAAAATTCTATCAAAATACTTCTCCTAAAAGCCTTTGATGGGTGCATGTCAGGTTCCAGGGATAAAAGAATTTTACTCTACAATCTTCCCTCCACTCTCTCAGAAAAAATGTATAAAACTGTGCATAACAAAAAAAGCAACTACTCAAAGAGAGTACTGGTGTATTCAAGAGTTCACAGAAGCAAGTAGTCTGTGGTGGAGTGTGTATGGCCCCTCAGAGGAGAGCACATAGGGAACAATATAAAGAAGATCCTGTTTCCATGGCTATAACCTGAGTAAGCTGCAAACCACACAGTAAATACAGTGATTGGGGTATATGTGTAAAACCTGCCTTCATGTGGCCTAGAGAAGCAGATGATAGACTGTGGTAGATTGGAAACACTGATGAGAGTGAGAGATCCAGCAATGGAAAGTGACAAAGAGGGAGTCTTTAAATTGTGTGTACCACACATCCCTGACTGGTCTCTGAAACACACACGTGCAGAATAAGCTCAAAGCTGGTCAAAGTCAAAGATCTGAACTGAGGCCAGTTGCCCAAGAAGCAGTTTTTAGTTCAATCCCAGGATGAACATTACTCACTAAAATGAAAGAATCAGTACTACTGATGAATAATACTGGAAGATAGAATCTCCACAACTTAATGATTATAATAGTAAAGATAGAATTCAATATTTCTTGGTATGTGAAGAACCAAAGAAATGAAATCCATTCTGAAGAGAATAGAAATCATTCAAACCTCTCCTGAGAGAAGACAAATTTTGATTTAACCAATAAGTATTTTAAGGAGGTATAGGAGTATCCTCAAAGATGCAAGTAAAATATGATTTAATAACGTATGAAAATCACAGCTCAGAAATAGGCACTCTCAGCAGAGAAATTGATGAAACAAACCACAATAAATGAAATTCTAGAACTCAAAAAGTATAGTTGCTGTTATAAATATTCACTGTGACTTAATAGCCACGTGGACACAAGAGAAAGACTATGTGAATTTGAAGATAGAGCAATAGAAGCTATAGAAGGTGAAGAACAGAGAGAAACAGTGATTCAAAAAAATCGACAGAGAGCCTCAGAGGGCTGCTACACCAGGAGTCAGCAAATATTTCCAGTAAAGACCAGATAACTATTGTTTTATGCTTCTTGAGCCACATACAGTGTCTATCAATGTTCATATTTGCTTTTCCGTTTTATATTAACGTTTGTGTTTCTTTTTATTAAATATATATAAAAGAAAATTTGCTGTTTTTATTAATTTTAAGTGTATAAACCAGTGACAATTACATTTACAATGTTCTGCAAACATCATTACTATCTATTTCCAAACATTTTTCAACATTGCCAATAGAAATTCTGTGCTCAATAAAGCAATAACTCCCCTTCCTCCCTTTGCCCTAGCCTCTGGGCATGTCTACGCTACTTTTTTTCTCTGAGACTGTGGAATCATGCAAGTGGAATCATGCAATAATTGTCCTTTTGTGCCTGTCTTATTTCACTGGATACTTGTTTGTGTCCTACATGTGGTTTACCTCAGAGAGTATTCCATGTGCATGTGAGAATTTTGTGTATTCTGCTATTGTTGTGTCCTATACATGTGTATTAGGTCTAGTTAGCTTAATAGTGTTAAAGTCTTCTATTTCTCATTGTTCTTTGATCTGGTAGCTCTGTGCACTATTGAAAGTGATTTATTGAATTATGTAACTGTTATTCTAGAACTGTCAATTTCACTTATCAAATCTGTCAGTGTTTACCTTGTATGTTTTGGGCTCTGTTGTTTTGTGCATCTATGTTTATCATTGTTATATATTCTTGTTGAACTGACTTTCTTAAAATCAATATTTGAATTCCTTCTTATAACAAGTTTTGAGTTAAAGTCTATTTTATCTGGAATTAGGAATAGTCAATCAAGTTTTCTTTTGGTGGCTGTTTACATGAAATATCATTTTCCATCCTTTCATTTTCCAGTTATTTGTGTTTTTAGATCCAAAATGAGTCTGTCATACAGCATATAGTTGGATCCTATTTTTTTTAACCCATTCTGTCAATCTTTGTCTTTTGAATGGAGAGTGTTATCCATTTACATATAAGGTAATTAATAATAAGGAAGGACTCTCTTCTGTTATTTTGCTATTTGTTTTCAGTATGTCTTACAGCTATTTATTTTTCATTCCCTCTTGCTGACTGCTTATTTGCTTCATTGATTTTTTTGTAGTGACATTCTTTGTTTCCCTTATCATTTCCTTTTGTGTATATTCTATAGATATTTTTTCTGTGGTTTCCATATAACATCCTAGTCACAGCAATCTAGTTTGAATTGATAACTTCAATTGCACAAAAGTCTCTACTTCTATACCGCTATCTGTTCCTCCTGTTTATGATATTGATATCACAAATTACAACTTTATACACAAACATAGATTTTAAATTATTTTAATGCATTTTTGTTTTAAATCCTTTGGAAAATAAAAAGTAAACATAAATACCAAATTACAATAATACTTGTTTTCATATTTGCCTATATGTTTACCTTTATCAGAGAACTTTTCTCTTCATATCTATTTCTTTTTTAAGTTACTATCTAGTACCCTTTAATCGCAAAGTGAATCTCCCCTTTTAGTGTTTCTTGTAGGGTAAGTCTAGTGATATTGAACTCCACTAGCTTTTGTTCATCTGTGAGTATCTTAATTTTTAACTCATTTTTAAATGATTCTTTTGCCAGATATAGAACTCTTCACTGACTTTTTTTTTTTTTGAGGAAGACTGGCCTTGAGCTAACATCTGTGCCAATTCTTCTCTATTTTATATGTGGGAAACATGCCACAGCATGGCTTGATAAGCAAACTTAACCACTCTGCCACCAGGCCAGCCCTGACAGTGTTTTTCTTTCAGCAGTTTCAACATATCATCCCACTGCCTTCTGGCCTCCAAAGTTTCTAATGAGAAATTAATAAATGATCTCAATTAGGATCCTTCTGTGTGATGAGTTGCTTCTCTCCTGCTGCTTTCAAGATTCTCTCTTTGAGCCAACCTCATTGGCCTATTGGTTAATTTTGATACACTTCACGTTGTTGGCCCTAGTTTGGTTCCCAGGCATGGACCTACAGTACTCATCAGTGGCCATGCTGTGCTGGCAGCCCACATCCAAAATAGAGGAAGACTGGCAACAGATGTTAGCACAAGGTGAATCTTCCTCAGCAGAAAAAAAAAAAGATTCTCTCTCCGTCTTTGGTTTTGGACATTTTGATTATAACGGGTCTCAGTGTGGGTCTCTTTGAGTTAATCCTACTAGGATTTCCTTGAGGCTCTTGGATTTCATCGTAGATTGATATATTTCATCAAATTTGGGAAGTTTCCTGCATTATTTCTCATTTACTCTCTCTGCCCCTTTTTCCCTCTCTTCTCTTTCTGAGACTCCCATAATTAGTATTTTGGTTCCTGCTGATGTTCCCTAAGTCCCTTAGGATGTGTTCACTTTTCCTCATTCTTTTTTCTGCCTGTTCATCAGACTCAATAATTTAAACTGTACTATCTTCATGTTCACTGTTCGCTCCATCTGCTCAAAACTGCTGTTGAATCCTCTAGAGAAAATTTCAATTCATTATATATTTCACCTCCAAAACTTCTATTTGTTTCTATTTTTATAATTTGTATCACTTTGTTGATATTCTCTTTTTGTTCATGGAGTATTTTCCTGAATTATTTTCTTTTTTTCCCCATGTTTTACTTCAGTGTTTTGAAAATATTTAGGACAGCTGTTTTAAAGCCATTGTGTGAATGTCTGACTTCTGGGCTTACTCATGTGAACAGTCTCTGTCAGGTTTTAGTTTTTCCTTTTTAAGAACCGTGTTTCCCTGTTTCTTTGCATGCCTTCTGATATTTTTGTTGTTGTTGAAAATTGAGCATTTGGTTATCATACTATGCTAAATCTGGAAATTAGATATGCTCTCTTACTCAGGGTTTGCTCATTCTTTTATTAATTGTCACAGGGCTTGGTAGTCTATTCTTTTCAGACCTTTCCAAACTGCTTTGCAAAACTATTAGTTCATGTTCAGCTAAGTTTTGATGGAGATTTCCTCCCCAGTGCTTGCATGTTTGATCTGGTTTTGGGCAAGCCTTAAAGGCTTAGCTAGGCTTGCACTGTGGGTAGGTATCAAGCTGAGGTAAAAGCTTTAGATGTTCTCATGTCTTTTCTGAGAATGTGCTTTGCCTGGCCTTGGACATGACTTTATCAATTCCCCCTTATATATGGCTGTTTTTGAAAGTCTTGATTTCCCAAAGGTTCTCAAGCAAGATTCTCTGTCAGGTATTAGATGGTCTATAGAATGTGTTCAGTAGTCCTTATTGTATGTCACAATATTTTCACATAAAATGCTCAGAAAACCAAAAATAGAGGAAAACTTCTTAAACCTAATTAAGGGTATCTACTATAATCCTATAGCTCACATTATACTCAAGTTTGAAAGAACAATGCATTCTACCTAAGGTCAGAATAAGGCAAGATTTTATCATCTCTCACCACTTTCATTAAGCATGATACTGAATGTTGTAGCTATTTACAGAAAAAGAGTAAAAGGAAAAAGAAAGGAAAATAATAAGTAAAACTTTCATTACTAGCAGATGAAAACATAGTTCTGTAGAAAACTTTAAGGAATTCACAATAAAGCTATGAGACCTAAAAAATAAATTTATCAAGGTGGCAGTTGGTAAGTTCAGTATATAAGTGTAAATTTCATTTTTTTTAAATAACAGCAATGAATAATTGGAAATTAAAGTTACAAAAAACAACTTCTTAGCCTCAAAAACTAAGTTAATTAGAAATAAATTTAATGGAAAACATGCATGGTTTCTACAAACTATAAATGTTGACAAAGGAAATCCTTTAGTTATTCCTCTCAGCTTTCTGACGAAGTTCAAAATACTTAGATTATATTGACCCCTCCATTTCACCTATTTCTCCACTGTAATCTGTGACTAGGCCCTTTCCATCCCCAAACTCTGCTACCCCATGACACATGAAAATTGATATATCTATAATTTCTCATGACACTGTCCCAGAAGGCTGTGTTACTGGGCTCCTGAAAATGAACACACTGACTCTGAACTCATTTATATGTTACATTTACTGTGATATATTTAGTGTTCACATTTCTCATCTGAGACAACAGAAAATATTATGCTGGTGAATGTTAAGGGGCACATCCTGCACTCCACCTCCCTCAGAAGAGACGTGGTTGGGTGTTGACAATGATTTCAGAAGAAGTCTCTTTCAGAAGGGATACTGTCAGGCACAGAATATCCCAAACCACTCATATGACAAACTTTGATCAGCTGTTAGCAGATTAATTACTTTACATGACTGAAAAGCCTACCTTTAAAAACTTGTTTTTGCAAACACAAAAATTAAGTTTCCTGGCATAATTTTTCAACGTACTACCAAGGACACATTGTTCTACACCCCACAGGTTTTATAGAAAAATCTACTCTTCATACTAAGGCAACTAGGCCATGATGACCATTCTCTGGGAAACCACAAACATTCAGCTCACAGGGTACAGGAAGGATTGAATATGGCACCCCTGGCCAAGGCCAAGATAGCAGTTTTCCATATCTGTGTTTTCAAACAGGCTGGATCTCACGACATGAAACATTTTCCTCATCATTCCTGTAGCTAATACCTGCTCATGTTTCTAAACCACATGTTATAGCACCTCCTCTATACATACTGTCCTGACGTGCTTCCAAATTTAATGGAGATGTCACTACTGTGTCTTGCACACCAAGGTCAATGTTGAAAACGTAGCACTCACCACACTCATTAGTTCTCCTCTTGAAAATCTGGGAAGTGGAGACCAAGGAAGCTCTAGGACAGTGTAATTTATAATATGTATTTCTGAAGGAAAGAATGATTCATGAAATGATGAAAATACTCAGGAAAGAGAGCTGTGATCCAGAGACACTCACCTGTCTGATAAATGGCCATATATGATGCCTCCCACCAGCATTCCAGCCATGACTAAGAATTTAGACACTGAGATCAGTGACTGAAATTCACACACCAGGTCCCACTGTAAGAGAAGGAAACTTGCAAAGGAGAGCTCCACAGCATTTTATAATCCCTGCATGGAAACACTTTAACATTACTTGCAAATTTTAGTATATTAGGCCCCTATCTTCTTTTCCAGCTTCCCTTTCTACATTACCTGCCATTCTAATTTAAATCTCAGGTTAAACATAAATTTTTTCTGGAAAACTCCTCTAAAATTATAAGTTTTACTAATTCTCTGTTTTACTTCATGCAAACTGGTGCTTAATCATGGCAATAGAATGCAATTATTTTAATTTTAAAATTTTATTTATGCCTGAATTTATTCGCAGACAACGTATGTGACTGCACTGGGGTACAGTTTAAACATGGAGGTTTTCATCGATCTCCAAAGTATTTATAATTTTCAACCAAATGGTAAGCATTACTGACCTAGCATAACATTCTTAACATATTACACAAATTACTTGCTTACACTTTGGTCTTTTCAAGAATAAAATCACTACAATAGTAGTCTATTTTTTAATTCATTAGTATTATTATTTATTTAAATGTAAAGCATTTAATAAAGAAGCAATTAATATTTCCTGAAAGATTTAAGAATGAGCACCTATGTAATGACTGAAGGCTTGAAGCATCTTCATTATTTTTTCTATCTCTAAACACCCACAGTATGAACTCAGAGCACATCTACAGGGCTTCTTACCTCAGTCACAGTGGTGGAGGAGAAGGAGCTTTGGTCATACACCCAGCCATTCACACATGGCTCCGTGTCCAGCTCACTCATATTAGGGAAGGTCCCATTCAGGTGAAGGAGCTGCCACTGGGGATGAAGGAAGCGACGACAATTTTCTGGCCTCAGGTTTGAATCCAGTGGGATGGAGATTCTCAGGAGGGTGTCTTGACTGAGGATCCCAGTGCCATTAGCAGAGACAGTGTCATTGTCGAGGATGTGGACCCAGCAGCGGTGACCAGGGACGGCTGCAGTGAAGTTCTCCAATAGCATATGAGGGTACACTATGAGGCTGGAAATACAAAGGCAAACAATCTGAAGGATCTGGAATCTCCCCAGGCCTCCAACTTGATCCAGGAGGTCCTGAAAGGCCATGGAGGCTCAACGGGTGATCCCCAAGATGAGACAAAATGACTGTATCTAGAAAAGTTTGAGAGAAAATATTTCCTTCCACACGTGACGCTAAATGTGTGATGACCACACTTTCTCCTCAATTGACCCTGTCTGTCTTCCAAAGCAGGGCCATGGAAGCTGTTTCTCAAGATTGTGTTAGGGCCTGTAGTTAGCCGTTTTCCTTAGTTACAGCAGGAAATGTTTTGCTCAGGTACTTCCAGTGGTGGACAATTCAACCTGTTAAAGGTGTACTTTGTAAAAATTTTTGTCCTCAGCAGTGCTTCAACGTCAGCAGTGGACTTTGATCTACAGAATCTTAGCAAATAATCTAAAATAAACCCGCTACATAGTATGCAGTTCTTCCCAGAAAATCTAATTTCACTCAAAAATGAAACGCTGTTTAAGTTCCCTTTGAAAAGAAAAGAAAGCATTTTGCTTGTTTAATGCTGAATTTTGATTAAAAGAGTTAGGGAAAACAATCCTGAGTTAAATTAAAGCCAGTGAAATCTGGTGTAATCATGTCCTTCTCATAACTGACATTCTGCTTCATTAAAATCATATCACAAATTCACACTGACAGTAATTTACTAGAAATGGAGGCAGAATGGACAGTGATGGTGGCCAGAAAGGCAAACCGGTGGTAAGCACATACTGAGGCTTATTTGTATTGGTTTGTTGATTCATCCAGATAACACGTGTGAGGACCTTTTCTGTGCTAGTTCAAGGAATAAAGCAATATTTCAGATAAGGTCTTCATGGCTCTTAAAGTCCAGTGAGTAAGGGAGAAACAAATAAATAATTCCACCGTGATGTCATAAAATTCCTATCTGGTACATGCATGATATGCTAGAGAAGAATTGAAGAGAAAATATGAGATAAAATGTCATAGCACTATAGATTAGCACTAAATCATCCATTAAAATTTCTTTTTTTACAGCTTTATTGAGATATAATTCACATAGCATCTGTTAACAAGCAAAATTCAACTGAGTAAATATGAAGATATAATTGGCTTTCTTAAGCAATTCACAAATCAGGATCCCATCCAGTTACTACAAGGGCAATATGAGGTGTTACACAAAATGGAAGGTTTTTATAAGGTAAGGAAATCACTAGCAAAAGAAAAGAAAGGGTTATTTCGGGCCAGAACATCTTCTTTATTGAGGAAATAGAACTGGCATGGGTTTTATCATGCCAATTACCTTACTTGTGCAACTTAGGAAATTTCAAATTGACTGTTTAAAGGTCACATTCCTTGGAGGGCTGAAACTGTAAGTCAGTCTTGGCTTGCTGTCATGGGGGCCATTTTGGGTTTGATATTTTTTATTTTATCAATTATCCTCATTTGATTAAAACTTTCAGCCTCACTGAGAGATGTGATTAAAAAAAAATTAAGGCACTGCTGCACTGTCAGCCACCACTCCGTGGTTCTCATCACTTTTTCTCATCTTCTGTGTGATATTCACAAGTCATGATGTTTTTGCTTAATCCCTGTGATATTTACAGGTCACATCTTGAGGTTCAGAGTCTTTAATTGGTCATTATTTGTTCCTTCTCTGACATTCCAGTCTTAAGGAGATCATTTGCTTGGTGGTTAGCAGCTGCAAACATGCACTTAAAGCCTTTGACAGAACGTAACTTGCCAGAGAGATTATTATATTTACAATAACCAGGATAATTCCCAATGTTTGGAGTATGGTTTGGAGCCACGGTCCCTAAGACCCAAACCCATCAAAGAAGGACCTCACTAAAGGAGTCACCATCTAAAGACAAGTGGCTTTGTCAACCATCTCATGTAACTGAGTTTCAACTTCCCCAGGAATGTTGATCCAGGTACAGCAGGTGGTGTAGCCATAGCAAAGACACCTTGCTCAGCTAAAAGAAAATCAAGGGCTAATCTATTACCAAGAACATCAGAGAGGCTAAGGATTTTTGTTGAGCAGCTACTGCTTTAACAGTGGAGTCTGTAATATTTTCAAGAGCTAAGGAGAAGTTTCTGATCACAGCCTCACTTATATTTACCCCTAACCAGGGAACTAGGGATTTGTGAAAGGGAGCTAATTTTGAATTAATGAAGGTCTCCTGGTAGGTCCTATGTAGAATAGATGGGGGCATAGCTACATATCCTAAGAGGCATTGCCCAAGCAATCATCTAGGCATTCATAAGTCCAAAGAGAGTGATAAACACTGAAGACATAGATACATCCTGTTGGGGCACAAACTACTTCCACTAAGGTGGCACTGTTAATGGATTCATTCACAGGAATTGTTGCATTTGCCTGTTCAAGCTGGGGGTCAGTGAGCATTTTCTCCTAGCCTGAAATTAAAGTTGTTCTAAATTCCAGAGGTTACTCCCCTTAGCAGTGGCCTGAGCATTACAGATGAAGGCGTTATCTTCCCAGGTCAATGCCAGAGTAAAGGAAAGAAACAAAATAGAAAAGTGTTTCATGTTTAGCAAAAGTAGGGGGCCGGCTCCATGGCCGAGTGGTTAAGTTCATGTGCTCCACTGCGGCCCACCCGGGGTTCGGATCCGGGGCGGGGACATGGCACCGCTGGTCAGGCCATGTTGTGGCAGCGTCCCACATCCCACAACTAGAAGGACCTGCAACTAAGATATACAACTGTGTACAGGGGGGTTTGGGGAGATAAAGCAGAAAAAAGAAAAAAAAAAAAGATTGGCAACAGTTGTTAGCCCAGGTGCCAATCTTTAAAAAAAAAATAGTAGGAAGTTTTTTTCTGGTGACTTGGGTAGAAGCAGTCTATGTTGACATCAGCTACTTCTATTCATAGTCAATTTGATTTGGAAGTCTCCAGTATTTCTACAGGATCAGATTTCAGACCTATACAATGCCTTCTAGTTTTGTAGTAGTGTCAGTGGTCAGGAGCACTTAGTAAGGTCCCTCCTAATAGGGCTTGAAGCCTGTCTTCCTCTGATGAAGCTTCTAGAATACTTAGTCACTAGGCTCTAGAGTGTGACTAACAGGATCATTTAAATGTGGATCTAGGAAAGCTTCTTTAACCTGTTGATGATAGACTTGAGCATAAGACTTAGAAACTGGCAGCAGCTGATCATACTAGCATGAAACAGCATGGGATCAGCAGAAGGTTGTATACCGATAGACATTGGTTTGCCAGTGACTCTCTCGTGTGGAGTTTATGTTTTCCAAAGTGGGTACTGCAAACAGTCAGCATGACCAAAGGAAATGTTTTAGGCTGGAGGAGTCCAGTCTACACATATATAACAAAACCTCAAGGACAATTAACAGGACTAGATTTTAATATCTACACAGGTGCAAACATAATTTTTCTTTCTACAATTACATAGATCTTTTACTAAAGATAACCAAAGTGAACGTAATGTTTTTATATTAAAACTTGGCCCTATTATTTATATAAGTGAAACAAGAATAGTGACTGAGTATTTCTGAATTCTGAGGGATCAAGTAGAGAGAAGAACTAATGCTTTATCTCTTTTCACAAAGATATATCTTACCAAATTGTTGATTGCTTAAATGAAAACATTTCTTTAAGTCTGGAAAAACATTAAAACCATTAGTTCTCTCGACCTTGTGCAATAGTTAAGGGTGACAGAACAGCGATAATTACAAAAAGTTTGCAAGGTTTTAATTGAGACTTGTATGTTTTGCCCAGTGAATTGGGTGCCTTGATCACTGGAGATTGTGGAAGGTATACCCAAAGTGGAAAAGACACTTTCTGACAGTTTCTTTGTCACTATGAAGTTATCAGCCTTGTTTTATGGGAAGACTTCAACCCATCCAGAAAACATACATATGTTAACAAGAACATATTGATAACCCATACTAAGCGGCACTTGAATGAAGTCCAGCTGCATGTGTTCAAAGGGAGCAGATAGAGGCTGTCTGAAGCCTCAGGGGACAAAAATAATTTTTCTTAAATGCAGTATAGGGGGTAAAGGAATGTAAAAACCGAAAAATGGGATTTACTAGGGAGCTGGAAAGAACCAAGGGGCCATCTTGTGTTTCCCTTAGCCCTGAGTGTTTGTTAATTTACCACAATTGTTTACCCATCTTAACATCTTTGATTCAGCGGCAAATTGTTTCCATGTGACAAGGATGTCAAGATGTCAAAAATGAGGTGTCATTTTTTTCAGAAGCAGATGGACTTCATCCACGTGTGCCACTCTCTGTACACATTCTGTTGCTGCTGGCTCTGCCTGAAAGTCAGCTGGGGCATTTTCCCGATGCTCTTGTTGTCCATTTTTGATTGAGGTCCCAGAGGACATTATACAACATTTACGATAATAGCTAGAATTACAAGTAATAGAATTATTCCAGGACATATCAGATTTCTAGGAATTTCACACAATTTCTTGGACACTTATATACTTATGCAAATACAACGTAAAGAAGGCATACTATCATTTATTCGACAATTTTTCCTATGTAATTTAACATATCAAATAAGCTTGGTTAGTTTAACAAATCTTTTGAAGTGTTCCAGGTGTTCTCTGGAAAAATCCCAGTTTCTTCCAGATCAAAAAGACTTCACTTTTAGAAGTTGATTTTGGGAACTTCGTCAAAGATACCTAAAGGTTTGGCCGCTAGACTAAATAGGATCGGAAATCAATATGAAACTTAATATTTAATTACCTATTAGCAAAACTTAGTTCTTTTAATATTAAGAAGACTCCATTTTTCCTACATAATCAAAGCCCTGACAAAGCAAAGAAGATAATTTTGATACAACATTAAATCTTTCCTTTTCTCTCATAATCTCTTATCAGATGCAGGCCTAATGGTCCAAGAAAATTTTGTCTTTTAGCAGTTGAAAGAAAATTAAGGTCAGTTTTACGTAACTACACTACTGATACTATATGTTAATTTAAAAACCGTAAAAATATTTAATTTTTGTCAGCCTGATCACACAATTAATAATCCTCTCTCTCTGGAAGAGAGGATTTCTCTGGATTTTCTTTCTCTATATATTTAATTTGCCCATCGTTTTTCTCCTTCCCGTTCTGAAACAAAATTACTGTCAATTCCCTTAACAAAATGCACCTTCATATTAGAATTTTTAACTTTAGAAACCTTAATTTCTCTGTGAAAAATAAGATAATAAACAACTATGAACTGTCTTTTATATCAGCATTCTGTGGATTGGAAGATTTGTAAATATTTTTTATAATTTCTAGAAGCATATGCTTTTTCAAAGAAAATTTTTTAGCATGGCGTAAAACAGGTTTACTAATAGACCCAAATTTATCTTTAATTTCCCTGCAATAGGGAGTCAAGGGTAGATAAACCTGTGGTCAACAATTAATATTTCTCTATTTTATCTTATTTGAGAATGATCTAGATATTTAATAAATTTCTCATCATTTAATTTAACTTAGCAAAACTCTAAAGTTTTGGGTTACCAAAAACATTTTGTGAGCTATTTTTAAGTAAACATGCCATAAAATATAATGTTGCCAAAAAGCTTATCTATAAACTCTTATCTCAATTACATCTAACCAAGTTATTTGCTCCTAACAATTATATTTAGATCACCCAGAAAAACTTCATTAGGCATTGGACAAAATCAGCCATCATTTGAAGTGACTTTTTGCTGACAAATTTTGCAACAGAGATAACATAATTTTGACTAATAAACCTACGTAGAATAAAAGTTGTTTACCTGCATTATACTCAATGTTTGTAACTTTAAACATATGTCTGTTCAATTAAACCAACAAACTCAAGCTAGCTTTTATACCTAATATTTTCCCAGATCACTTGAACTTGAAAAGAATTTGGGTTAGTGTGTATTACATTTTTGAGAATGTTAAAATGCCCAATGCTTACAAGTGCTTGACCTTTAATGCTATTCAATAGAGCTCTTTTACAAACCAATTTTAGCAATACCATCAGGAGGCAGAAATTACCACACATCTACAATACATGTATATATAGGGAGATGTACAGAGAGATACATAGACAGACACAGAGAACTTATAGTTACTAATATTTGTGGAGACAATTTCTGAGATTTCTTATTATCCCAAATTCAAGTACTTTATCTCTTTTTTCTTTTTGCTTTTGATGAGAAATATTGCATTTCAAAGAATAGCTTTTAGGTCTTAGAGAAGATGTGGGTAGAAAATCTACATCACAAAGGTACAAAGAAGGTATCCAAGTTTCTTCAAGATGGGATCTTGGGGCATATTTGCAGGATAATTCTGTTTCTAATATCTCAGTATGTACAATTATTTTGACATGAATAAAGAAAGTTTTGGGATTGACAAAAAGGACTGAAACATGCATTTACCTCCTGTTGGGATGTTTCTTTCCCTCTGGGTTATAGTTTCATTGTAACTTAGCGGAGGAGGCTACAGAAAAATTCCTATCAGGCTCTAAATATCAGTTTTCAATTTGGCAAAATTTCTGACCGTAAAGTTATTAAATCATTGTAAATATCTTGTCGGATTTCGGCCAGAACAAACAGTAAATATATCTGGCAGTATTGGATAACTTGATTAATTATAATTTTAGTTTCCCCTTGGGAAACTAAAGCAGCTTACCAGGATATTCCTCAGAGTCCCATCAACATCTTTTGGAGCCCATATGGTGTCCTTTTTCAAAGGTAGATTTGGGAGTATCTGTAAGGCCATTAACCTTGGCAGCTTTTGCTTATGGTCATGTAGTTTTTTCAGAGTGGAAAAACAATTCATTCAGAAGGTTACTAGAATAAGTACTCAAGTAGGAGAGGATAGAGGAGGCAGTAGGAGTTAAGCCAGTGTTACATCAGCAGTATAGTCTTTCATTTTAGGTAACTCTTACCTCTTTAATTTTTTATTACTCTTTTGCAATGAATCTTTAACTGTTGAATCTTGAAGACTTTTCTAAGCTTTTGCATTGATTTTATCTAACTAGATTATTTCCCAGAATGACCATTGCAGTTCTACATTGTCTCTAGACAAATTTTACCATTTTTGAAGGAGTCTATGACTCCTGAGACCATAGTTCTTAGATGTAAAATAAACAGTTGTGCACGCAATTCTTTGAAACTTGATGATCTCATTTCTTTTATCTAAGGCTTTTGGGTTTCTCTGAGCCAAACTAATACCTAAGAGGGACTTGCTGTAGGGTTGGGAAGTGACAAGTGTTTTAACAGCCTTTAAATGTTTGACCCAAGCACACCCATTTTGCAACTTTTTCAGAGATTCCCATTACAAATTAGCCCTTATTTAATATTCACATGAGGCCTCTCACCAGACTCATTCCAGCCTAAATCATACTCAGTCTGATCTCAGTCCTAGTGTGGTTCTTAAATCAGACACAGTCCAACTCTTGCTGGTAACCACCACCAATTCCCATGGATTGTTGAGCTGAGAAAAAGGATTGAACCAGCAAACCCCAAACAATGGAGACTCCAGAGTGATTCCAAAAGTAATGGAGAACTAGAGCTGCCACCAACAATTCCCAATGTGGAATCTGGAGACTGAATCCAAACAAATGAGAAATTGTGGACTAAACTATCAGCAGTTCCCTATGTGAAATCCAAGGACAGAGCTAAGACCTGGGATTTTCCACCCAAGGAATTGTCATGTGAAAGATTAAGGGTTTGGCTCTTGGTAGAACCCTGTGCCAGCTCACTTGGATCTGGGCAGAATCCTCTGACAGCTCAATTGTCTCCAGGCAGAATTTTATGAACTCAATGGGCTCCAGGTAGAATCATCCACCAGCTACAGGTGACCTGCCCTGTAAAGGAAAGCCAATTAGTTTGCGAGCTAGAATATAAAAAGAGAGGAGAGCTAAAACTGAGAGGAACTAACCAATGGCCCTTAGAAATGATAAGAAAGACAGTGAACTCAAAATGGGGTTCATGGGGCATTATGCCTGTGTTTTGTGTTGTCCCCAAGTGCCATCAGAAGTTCACGTCAGTCCCACCACTCTCACCAAATCTGTTAAAAACCAAAATTTAAATGAGTAAATTTGAGGATATAATAGGCTTTATTAAGTGAGTCATAAATTGAGCAGCATCCCACTTAGCAACTAGAAGGGCACTCCTAGGGTTGGGAAATTGGAAGATTGGGAAAAGGGAAGATTTTGATAGAAAGGAGGATGGGGCAAGGTAGTCACTAGCAAAAGAAAGAAAGGACTGTTTTGGGCCAGGACGTCTTCTATTTTGGGGGGAAGGGACTGTCAGGGGTTTTATCATATAGATTACCTTCCTGGTGCAACTCTGGAAATTTCAGGTTGACTTAAAGGTCACATTCCTCCGGGGGTGGGGGGGGGGGGTGGCTGAAACTGTAATTAGGTTTTGGTTTGCTGTCATTGGGGCCATTTGGGCCTATTATTTTTTTGTAACACATCTAATTTTCCCATTTAAAGTGTACAATTCAGTGGGTTTTAGTTACCAACGAGTTGTGGAACCAACACCACAGAATATCACTCATTACAGAACATCTTTATTACCACCAAAAAAACCAACTACAGGTGACAGAGGCTTCAATTTTCTCTAGTGAATTGGTATTTTTCCTCTTTGTGATATTGAAATTTATAATCAGAAATATATATTTAGGCTTCATCTCTATTTCTAGCGTAGGGTTCCTAAAACACTTGGGATGTCCCAAGTGATGAGATCCACAAAGGTATCTTTTGTTATGTTAGTGAGGTGACTTTTGGACTGTGCCTAAGGATGGGGCTGGTGGCCAGGAGAACCATCCACGTGATTGGAGGGTTGGAACTTTCAGTCCCACCTTCTTCATCTCCAAGGAACAGAAAGAGGCTGGAAATTGAGTCAATTATCAGTGACCAATGATTTAATCTATTATGCCTACATAATGAAATTTCCACAAAAATCCAAAACGATTGAGTTTAAAGAGCTTCCAGTATGGTAACCAAATCCTCATCAGGAGGGTGACAGACCACAACTCCACAGCCACAGAAGCTCCTGTGCTTGGAACCCTCCTGGACCTCACCCTATGTATCTCTTCACCTGGCTATTCATTTGTATTCTTTATCATATCCTTTAATAAACTGGTAAATATAAGTAAATGTTTTCCTGAGTTCTGTGAGCTAGTCTAGCAAATTAATAGAAGCCAAGGAGGGGGTCATTGGAACCTCCAATCTACGGCTGGTGGGTCAGAAACACAGGGAATAACCCGGGCTTGCAACTGGTACCTGTCGTGGTGGGGAGGCAGCCTTGTGGGCCTGAGTCCTTAATCTGTGGGATATGATGGTAACTCTAGGTAGATAGTGTCATAATTGTATTATATTGTGTAATTAAATTAAAGTCTCTCTTCCGCTGGGAACAGAGAGTTGGAGTCACATTGTCGTCCCTCTTATTCATGGGAAGTGCCCATTTTATTAACTAAAAATTCAGTGTGCCTAGTTAAATTTGTATTCAAATAAACAGTGAATAACTCTTTAGTATATCTACAGTCTGTGCAATATTTGGGACATACTTATACTAAAATATTTGTTATTTATCAAAACTTTGAATTTAATGGGACATTCTGTATCTTATCCAGCTAGTACATAAGGATACAGAACTCTCAGATAAGTAGAAATTTCACACAAACAGTTGTTGATGCAATAGCCAATAACCATTCTATAGAGAAAAGAAATAAGGTGAGTTTTACCTGAGCCAGAGTGATGATTATAACTTGGGGAGGACTTTTCCAGAAAGGAAGAAAACATTCTGGAGAAATATGGTTTTCAGTGCAGATTCGTATCTTTTTAGAACAAAGAACATACATTGAACACACCCGGGATACATTTTCATCAAAGTTGGAAAGAGATATTTAGTTGCAAATTAGCAGGTCAACATGACCCTTATGTTTGGAAAGGGACTAATATGGGCATTACCAATAGGGCATAGGAGGGGAAGTAGGCATTCTTATCTTAAGAGAGTGCATTCTTTAATGGTTGAAACAGATGTACAATGAGTGTTTGATAGGCCATAAATCAGGCTTCTTTAGTTCAAGTAAAATCAATTTTGAACCCAAATAGTTACCCCATGTACGTCAGTATGTGAAAATCTCCTGTCACAGTGAGTAATTTTCAGTGTAACTATGCACCATACAACATTTGGGATATTAGTATACAAAAATATTTGTTGTTTATCCAAAATTCATATTTAATTTAGTGTCCATGATGCTATCTGCCAACCCTGTCTGTTCAGCTTCTGGAATTGCACAGATTAGTGGAGCACATGCTCGAGAGTTGGCCAAGGAACAAACAGAATTCGTGTGTCCTGATTCCATGTATCTTTCATTCCAGGATCCTCTAAGACTAAGAGAGTTCTTATACCTTGAAGACAGAAAGATGACAAATACTGGCACAGAAACCACCAGCTGGAGGGTGCGCCAGTCTTGAATGGCATAAGCCAAACCTCCTAGTATTACTTACCCAAAAGTATTGACACGGTTTGTCAGTGTCATTCCTATGGCTCGGAATCAGGGCACTGTCCATTCTACATCTGAAAGAAAACACACACAGGATTTTGACTTTAAACAAAGGTGTACTGTCATCATCAAAGTCAAGGTTTGGAAAATGTACTAGAAAAAAAGTGTTGACTTATTGAGCATAACACTATTTAACATGATGTTCACGACAGAAAAGCCAGCCAAGAAGCACAATGAGCAGTCAATGAGGGAGGATGGGGCAAACACTGGAGCAAACACCATCTGAGTATTATCCTTCTCCCAAACCTGAGAAGCAGGTACAGGTTATATTAGGGAACAAGAACAACCTGTTGTAAAAATAAGTGTGAAAAAGAAGGTGCACTTTGAAATTTAGGAAATGTTTTCACAAGTGAAACTTTGCACTTAAAATGTTACAGAATCAACAGGTAACCAACAACAGATCTTCTCAGAAGCAGCCCTCCCTGTTTGTAAACAGCTACTAAATACAACAAAGCTTCTTCTCTAATCTGTTACCAGTAGATCTTTGACACCAATTGAAATAAAAGGCTGTAATATTGGAAATTTTAACATGTCATAAATATTCCTTGTACTAGCACACATTTAGCAAGAGGAAATTCTGTATAGTGTCTAGAACACAGTGGATAGAAGACTGTTTTTGGACTCCAGGACCATGCAGGCTAAGGCTAAAGTGATGTGAAAGGTTTCCTTCTGTTACTGATTTCTAGTTTCATACCATTGTGGTCAGAATAGATCTTGATGTGATTTCAATCTTCTTAAATTTTCCAGGAGTTTTTTTGTTACCTAACATATGATCCATGCTGGAGAATATTCCATGTGCGCTTAGAAAGAATATGAATTCTGCTGCTGTTAGATGGAATGTTCTGTATATGTCTGTCCCCTACTATTATTATATTGTTGTCTATTTCTCCCTTCATATCTGTTAGTAAGTGCTTAATATATTTAGGTATTTCGATGTTTGGTGTACATATTATTTTCCAGTTTTATTAAGATATAGTTTGCATACAGCATGGTATAGGTTTAAGGTGTTCAGCATAAAGATTTGACTTACATATATTGTGAAATGATTGTCACAGTAAATTTAGTTATCTTCTATCATCTCAGATACAAAAGTAAGAAGACAAAATAATTTTTTCCTTCTGATGAAAACTTTTAGGATATACTCTGTTAACTTTCAAATATATCATACAGCAGTGTTAGCTGTAATCATCATGTTCTACTTATTTATCTTATATCTGGAAGTTTGTACCTTTTGACCACTTTTTTAATCCCCCCTGTCTCTGGTCCCCACAAATCTGTTCTCTTCTTCTACGGGTTTGTGTTTTCTTTTTTTTTAATTCCACATTAATTGAGTTCATACAATATTTGTCTTTCTCTATCTGACCTATTTCACTTGGCATAATGCCCTCAAGGTCCTTTTTTGTTGCTACAAATAGAAGGATTCCCTTCTTTTTTATGGCTAAGTTATGTATATAATCAACATCTTTATCCATTAATTCATTGATCAATACTTAGGTTGTTTCCATGTCTTGGCTATTGTAAATAATGCTGCAATGAATATGGGAGTGCAGATATCTCTTCAACATAGTGTTTTTCTTTCCTTCAGACATATATCCAGAAGTGAAATTACTGGATCATATGGTAGTTCTATTTTTAATTTTTTGAGAAAACTTCATCCTGTTTTCCATAGTGTCTGTACCAATTTACAATGCTGCAAACAGTGCATAAGTGTTCCCTTTTCTCCACATCCTCTCCAACACTCGTTATTTCTCATCTTGTTCACTATAGCCATTCTAACAGATGTGAGGAAATATCTCATCGTGGTTTTGATTCACTTTTCCCTAACGGTTAGTGATGTTGATCCCCTTTTCATGGGCCTGTTGGCCATCTGTATATCTTCTTTGGAAAAATGTCTATTCAAATTCTTTGTCAATTTTTAATTGGATTATTTGGCTTTTTGCTTTTGAGTTCTATGAGTTCTTTATATAGTTTAGATATTATCCCTCATCAAATGTATGATTTATAAATATTTCTTCTAATTCTGTAGGTTGTCTTTTTCATTTTCATGATAATTTTTTTGCTGTGCAGAAGCTTTTTAGTTTTATGTAGTCCCACTTGTTTATTTTTGCTTTTGTTGCTTGTGCTTCAGGTGTCATATATAAAAACTCATTGCTAAGACCCATGTCAAGGAGCTTTTTTCCTGTGCTCTTTTCTCACCTTGGGCCACAAATAGGATGGCCAGAATGGAGATTCCCAGCAGGAACAGGGAAAGAATCTGGCTTACTCTATGGCCAAGGTGATTCAGTGCTAAAAGTACAACGTAAGTGCTTGGCATTTTGACTACACCAAAAAGAACCTGGAACAGGAAAATATTTTTCCCCTGGTGCTGGAGGTGGCGACTAAGGCCAAATAAGAGAATTAAAGTTGCAAATCTGTGGTGAAAGGAAGAGGAAACACAGATGTCATAAGGTTTTGATTGTCTTAGAAATGATGATATTGAGTCAGGAAGCCAGAGGTTAGTATCAAGAAAGAAGGTGTGATCTGACTTGTGGAATATTTGTGTGTTGATTATATTTTCTTATTTTCCATATTTTTGATGCTCTGGCATTTAGGGCCTTCATTCTGGAGAGTCTGCCTTTCCCATGGTTAGCTAATTCCTAAAGATAGCAAATGACTCCCCTGTGAGTGCACCTTTCATATACAAACTCTCAATCCAGAGCCCACACCCTCAACCATCTCCTTTATCAAACTCACACACCAAGCCAGTGTCTCCCCTCCCATAAATCAACCCAGGGCTAGGTGCTTGACAGCTATGGACCACCACTATAGCCCAGAATCCACTAAAATTATTCAAACTATCAAATCCTAAGCTTACTCAGAGTACCTATCCTCCTCTCCCATTCTTTCTCACAAGAACCCCAATAAAGTCTCTGGGACATGCTCTTTCTTTTCATTCTCTTCTGCCTGCGGACTGACACTGGTGTCTCTCACATGGCCCTGTCTGGTGTTTCATGCCTCCTGTTTCTAAGGATCTGTGAGTATAAACTTCTTTCATGACAATCATTTCTGAGTCTGTGTGTCTTACCATACACGATTAAAACAGATCTTCAGTACACTTTAAATGCAACTTCATTGCAAGTTAGTGACTTAAAAATTATCATATAATTATAGTATGATATGGGAGGTTACAGTTGTTGCTAAAAGTTTGGTAAGTGGAGAGCGTTTTTGTGGAGGACACATGAGGGGGTGTTCTAGGGTTTTAGAGTTTTTTCTATATCCTGATCTGGATGATGTTTCTATACTTACATAGAGAAATATTCATTGAACTGTATATATTTGAGCACTTTAGTGTTTGTAATTTTACCTCAATTAAAATGAAAACAAACAAGTGAAGAAACTTAAAGCTGAAGTCTGTACTGTGATTTTTCTCAGCCTCATCTCCAGTGATGAGCCTAGTAGAATGATGTGACAACAAAACTCCTCATTACACAATTAGGTCTTTGCCAGTCTTTTCATAACCCTTTCACTACCTATAAACATAGCAATTATCATGTGGCTTTCTCATGTTTTATCTCAATTCTATCCCCAAGTGTGTGGTATCACCTGAAATAACAAATAAAATCCAGTTTCCAATATTTTAATGTTTCTCATGCACTGTGTGAAGCTTACCTCAAGAAGGACAGTAAACAGATCCTTCATGTAGGTTGGTGTGTGGAACAAGTCTTACACAGAGTTTTGGTGTGTTCTCTCACCAGTTCCTCCTGCATGGTGCATGTCAAAACCTTCAAGAACAATAACAGCAAGCCGTTCAGTTGTTGCAGTGGTAGATATTGTGAACACCCAACAGAGGACAAGATATGTGACTTTCATTGTTGTCCACTGGAAAATATAGCCATGGAAGATGAACACAATTAATGAGATAAAAACTTATGTAGTAAGCATTAAAAATAAAGCAAACTGCATGGAGGAGAGAACTAATGAGGTCAAAGTAGAAAAAAACCTAGAAATTTTTCACATGGAGGAAGAGAGAAAACTAAGATTTTTTACATAAGAAATTCTTTGAGGGGCTGGCCTGGTGGCACAGCAGTTAGGTTCACATCTTCCACCTTGGCGGCCCAGGATTTGCCAGTGTGGGTCCCGGGTGTGGACATGGCACTGCTTGTCAAGCCATGCTGTGGCAGGCATCCCACATATAAAGTAGAGGAAGATGGGCACAGATGTTAGCTCAGGGCCAGTCTTCCTCAGCAAAAAGAGTAGGATTGGCAGCAGATGTTAGCTCAGGGCTAATCTTCCTCAAAAAAAAAAAAAAAAGAAATTCTTTGAGAGATATCTGACTCAATAAGGAAAAGTAACATGAGGATTGTAAGTATCCCAGAATTAGAAGAGAGGGAAAAAAGAGCAGAGAGTTTATTCAAAGAAATGATAGTTGAGAACTTCCCAAACCTGGGGCAAGAACTAGATGTGCAAGTATATAAGGCTAATAGAACTTCTAATTGCCTCAATGCAAAAAGACTTTCCCCCAGGCATATAATACTAAAACTGTAAAAGTCAATGACAAAGACCAAATATTAAGGGCAGCAAGTGAGAAGATAACCTACAAAGGAAGCCCCATCAGACTTTCAGCAGATTTCTCAGCAGAAACCCTAAAGCCTAGGAGAAAGTGGAATGATATATTTAAAATGCTGGAAGAAAAAACTACCAGCCAAGAATACTCTATACAGTGAAATTATTCTTCACATGCAACAGAGAAATAAAAGCTCTCCCAGACAAACAAAAACTGAAGGAGTTCATCACGACAAGACTGGCCTTACTAGAAATAATGAAAAGAGCATTCCTACCTGAAACAAAAAGGCAAAGGTTTGTAAGGCTTCGAGCAAGGGACAAATAGACAGAATCAGAAAATTACAGCTCTCTATCAGAATAGGTTAGTAAACACTTAATTATAACATAACAACTAAAGGGAAAGAAAGCGTCAAAAATAACTATAACCACTTCAATTTGGCTACAAACTCAAACACAAAAAAATAATTTGTGGCAATAAAAACATATAAGGGGAACAGGAAATGGATGGAACCTGCATTGGATAATGGAGATAAGAGGCTATCACAAAAAAGACTATCTCATCTACAAGATCTTTTATACAAATTTTACAGTAATAACAAAACAAAAAATCAGAGCAGAGTCATAAATCATAAATAAAGAGAAAAATGAGAAAAAATCACAGAAAACCACCAAACTGAAATGGCAGACAGAAATACAAGGAAAAAGAAAAAATGGAAATATAGAACAACCAGAAAACAATGGATAAAATGGCAGTATTAACCTCTCATATATTAATAATCACTCTAAATGTAAATGGATTGATATCATCAATCAAACGACACAGAGTGTCTAGATGGATTAAAAACGAGGATCCAAAATTATGCTACCTCCAGGACACCCATCTCAGCTCTAAAGACAGACATATGCTCAGAGTGAAGAAATAAAGGATGATACTCCAAGCAACTGGTGACCAAAAGAAAGCAGGTTTATACACTCTTATATAAGAGAAAAGAGATTTTAAGAGAAAAGATAAGAAGAGACAGAGATGGAGAGTATATATTTATAGAAGGGGAATTCCATCAAGAAGACATAACACTTATGAATATATATTCACCTAACACAGGAACACGAAAGTATATGAAGCAACTGTTAACAGACCTAAAGGGAGAAATTTACAGCAACACAATAATAGGTGGGAACCTTAACAACCCACTTACCTTAATGGATAGATCATCCAGACAGAAAATCAACAAGGAAACAACAGCCTTAAATGAAACACTAGAATAGATGGGTTTGATAGATATATATAGGATATTCTATCCCAAAACAGCAGAATACACGTTCATTTCAAGTTCATGAGGAACACTCTCAAGGATACATCATATGTTGGCAAAAAAAACAAGCCTCAATAAATTTAAGAAGATTGAAATCATATCAAGTTTGGATCACAATGGTATGAAACTAGAAGTCAACTACAAGAAAAAGCTGGAAAGTCACAAATATGTGGAGACAGAAAAACGTGCTACTGAACAACTACTGAATTAATGAAGACATTGAAGGAAAAATAAAAAAATACCTAAAGACAAATAAATGAAAACACAACTTACCAAAACTTACCAGATGCAGCAAAAGTGGTACTAAGAGGGAAGTCCATAGCAATACAAGCCTACCTCAAGAAACACAAAAAATCTCAAATAAAGAATCTTACACTATATCTGAGAGAACTAGAAAAGAAGAACAAACAAAGCCCAAAGTCAATAGAGGGAAGGAAATATGAAAATAAGAGTAGAAATAAATGAAATAGAGACTAAAAAAACAATAGAAAGGATCAATGAAACTAAGATCTGGTTCTTTGAAAAGATAAATGAAATTGATAAACTGTTAGTCAGACACTAAGAACAAAAGAGAGAAGACTCAAATGAGTAAAATTAGAAATGAAAGAAGAGAAATTACAATGGACACCACAGAAATAGAAAGGAGTATAAGAGAATACTATGAAAAGCTATGCACTAACAAATTGAATAACCTAGAAGAAATGGATAAATTCTTACAATGATACAACTTCCCAAAACTGAATCAAGAAGAAATAGAGAATCTGAATAGACCAATCACAGGTAAAGAGATTGAAACACTAATCAAAATCCTCCCCAAAATCAAACGTCCAGGACTAGACAGCTTCTCTGGTGAATTCTACCAAAGAGTCAAAGAGCATTTAATAACCATCCTCAAGTTCTCCCAAAAAATTGAAAAGGAAGGGAACCTTCCTAACTCATTTTACAAGGCCAACATTACCCCAGGACAAAAACTAGGAAAGGAAAACACAAAGAGGAAAATTGCAGACCAACATCTCTGATGAACTTACATGCAAAAGTCATCAATAAAATATTAGCAAATCGAATACAGCAATACATTACAAGGATCATACACCACTATCAAGTGGGACATTTTCCAGTATTCAGGGATGGTTCCATGCTGGCACATTAATCAATGTGATACACCACATTAACAAAATGAAGAATAAAAATCACATGATCATCCCAATATTACAAAGAGAGAAAGCATTTGACAAGATTCAGCATCCATTTATGATAAAACTTCTCAATAAAATGGCTATAGAAGGAAAGCAAGTCAACATAATAAAGGCCATATATGACAAACCCACAGCTAACGTTATAATCAACAGTGAAAAACTGAAAGCAATTCCTCTGAGCACAGGAACAAGAAAAGGATGCCCACTCTTGCCACTCTTATTCACCATAGTTTGAAAGCTTTAGCCATGGCAATTAGGCAAGAAAAAGATATAAAAAGGATCAAAATTGGAAAGGAAGAAGTAAAACTGTCAGTATCTGCAGATGACATGTTTCTCTCTGTATAAAACTCTAAAGAAACCACAAAAAAAAACTGTTGGAAATAATCAACAAGTACAGTAAAGTTGCAGGGTACAAAATCAACATACAAAAATCAATGCATGTATACACTAATAACAAACATGCAGAGGAAGAAATCAAGAATACAATTCTATGTAGAATTGCCAAAAAAATAATAAAATATCTAGGAATACATTTAACCAAGGAGGTGAAAGACCTATAGACAGAAAGTTATAATACATTATTGAAAGAAATGGAAAGTATTCCATGCTCACGGATTGGGAGAATAAACATAGTTAAAATGTCCACGTTGTGTAAAGCAATCTACAGATTCAATGCAATCCCAATCAGAATTCTAATGTCAATCTTCATGCAAATAGGACAAATAATCTTCAAATTTACATGGAACAACAAAAGATCCCAAATAGTCAAAGCAATCCTGAGAAGAAAGATCAAAGTTGGAGGTATCACAATCTCTGAATTCAAAATATACTGCAAAATTATAGAATCAATAAAGCATGTACTGGCAGAAGCACACACACCCAGATAGATGGAAGAGAATTGAAAGCCCAGAGATAAATCCACATATCTGTGGACAGCTAGTTTTCAGAAAAGGAGCCAAGAACACACAATGGAGAAAAGAAAGCCTCCCCAATAAATTGTGTTTGGAAAACTGGACACCAATGTGAAAAAGAAAGAAACTAGACCATTGTCTTACACCATACACAAAAATTAACCAAACACATTAAAGACTTGAACCTATGACCTGAAACCAAAAGACTTCTTGAGAAAACATAGGCAATACACTCTTTGGCATTTGTTTAGCAGTATCTTTTGGAATATCACGTCTCCTCAGGCAGGGGAAACAAACAAACAAAAATAAACAAATGGGACTACCTCAGATTAAAAATCTTCTGCATGGCAAAGAAAATCACCAACAAAACAAAATGACGACCCACCAACTGGGAGAAAATATTTGCAAATCATATAAATGACAAAGGGATAATTTCCAAAATATATGAAGAGCTCATATAACTCAACAATAAAAACATGAGCAACCAAATAAAAAAATGAACAGAGGATATAAACAGATGTGGAGGCATCCCAAGTGCACAACAATGGATGAATGGATAAAGAAGATGTGGTATACATATACAATGGAATACTACTCAACCATAAAAAGGACAAAATAGTCCCATTTGTGACAACACTGATGGACCTTTGGGGTGTTATGCTAAGCAAAATAAGTCAGATAGAGAAAGACATACACTATATGATTTCACTAATATGAGGGAGATAAACACATGTATGAGGAAAATAGATTAGTGGTTGCCTGAGGGGAAGGAGGTACAGGGAGGGCAAAAGGGGTTAATGGCATCTATATGTATGGTGATGAATAAAAAACTAGACTATTGGTGGTGAACACGATGCATTACAAACAGAAACTGATATATAATAATGTACACCTGAAAGTCACACAATGTTTTATGCCAAAATGACCTCAATTTCAAAAAAGAACTCCTCATGGTACAACTAGTTCCATGTTAGCCTTTTCATAACATTTCACTACCTCCAAACATAGTAATTATCTTTGTGGCTTCTTCATGTTTTATTTCAAATCTGTCCCTATAGCATGTTATATCTTTGAAGTGAGATATCGCCACTGTTTCATGTCTCCACTATTTTAACATTCCTCGTGCACTGTCTGAAGCCTACATCATAAAGACCAGTAAAGAGATCCTTTTCTGCAGATTGGGTGTGCGGAGCAAGTCACACACAGGTTTATTCTATGCTGTCTCCGGCTCCCCTGGCATGAAGGATCTCAAAAACTTCAACAACAACAAAAACAGCAAACTGTTTAGTTGTCACAAAATGGTAGACATTGTAAAGCCCCCAACAGAGGACAAGATAGTTGACTTTCTTTCTTTCCTCTGGAAAATATAGCCATGGAAGATGCAATGACAGGTGTAAAAGTGGTATGAAAGATGAATTAGGGAGCTAAAGGGGCCTGCGGGAAATTTTACAGTGACAACGATGTTCTAACATGAGACTCAGTTTGGCTGCTGGGCATCAAATGGATGTGTCGGTTAGAGATTTTGATGAGGAAGCAAACTAAATGAAGAGTTGCTCCATTTAGAGTCCAAAGCTTCATTTATACCAGAAAAGCATGAAAATTCCGGCCAGTGAGCTTGGTTCTCAGCTGGCTTTTCTTAGTAGAAAAACAGTTATTTTCAAGAAGGAGAATAATTTTCTGAGAGCTTTTATTCTGGTTTTGGGGTCAGCGTCTTTAAGGGAAATCTTGGTGTATGTTGTGCCTCCTTGATTGAGATGCCTAGAATTAAATATGAGGATGAAATCAGGGGAGATCATGATGTAGTATGATTTATACCCAGGTTGTATAACCTGGCATTATACAATGGCTCTGCCACATACTAGGAATATGCCTTGAGGAAGGTAACAAGACATCTCCAAGCCTCAATTTCCTTGTCATTAAAAAGATGAATAAGAATAAGAAGATGTGGCAACCTGCAGAATGGAGACGATATTTGCAAATCACATGTCTGATAACCATTTAATATCCAAAATGTATACAGAACTCATACAAGAAATAATAATATGATTAAAATGGGCAGATGATATAAACACACATTTTTCTGAAGAAGACATACAGAAGGCCAACAGGTACATGAAAAGGTGCTCAACATCACTAATCATACAGGAAATGCAAATCAAAACTACAAATGAGATAACACCTCACACCTGTTAGAATGGCTATCCTCAAAAAGACAAGAAATAAGCCTTGGTGAGTATATGGAGAAAAAGGAATGCTTGTGCACAGTGGGTGGGAATGTAAATTAAGGCAGCCACCATGGAAAACAGTATGGAACTTCCTCAATAAATTAAAAATAGAACCACTATAAGATCCACTAATTCCACTTCTTGTTATTTATCTGAAGAAAATGAAAACACTAACTTCAAAAGATATATGCACCCCCATGTTCATTGCACCATTATTTATAACAGCCAAATATATAGAAACAACATCCATCGATGGATGAATGTATAAAGAAAATGTGGTATATATACAATGGAATATTATTTAGTGATAAAAAATAAATCTTTCCATTTGAGATAACATGGATGGACCTTGAGGACATTGTACTAAGTGAAATAAGTCAAGTAGAGAAAGACAAATACCATATGACCTCACGTATACGTGGAATCTAAAACAAAACAACACAAAACACAACCAAGTTCATAGATACCAAGAACAGATTACTTGTTGCCAGAGGTGGAGAGTCGGGGGGCGGGGGTTGGTGAGCAAAATGGGTGAAGGGAGTCAAACGTCAAGAACTTCCAATTTTAAAATATATAAGACATGCGGATGTAGTGTACAACATAACGACCATAGTTAATAATATTGTACTTTATATTTGAAAATTGCTAAGAGAGTAAATCTTAAAATTCCTCATTACAAGCAAACTAAATTTTGTAACTATATATCGTGACAGATGATAACTAGCCTTATTGTGGTGAACATTTTAGAATATTTACAAATATCAAATCAGTATGTTGTACACCTGAAACTAAAATAATGTTGTATGTTGATTATACATCAAAAAAAAAGAAGAAAATGTAAAAGAATTAGGATCACGAGAAGTAGGAGAAAAAAATGTCTCCCTCACAAGGATTTCCAAGGCATGCATGAGGTCACAAATGTGCGTATAGAATTATATGTAGTCCAGATCAGGCAGTTATTGATTTATTAATTATTCAAATAATATTAGCTCCATTATCTTACCATCTATACAAATGAACCAATACCATGAAGCTCATTACAGAAAATTCCACGATGAAGGGAATTCAGAGAAATGAAAGGCCACTCTTCCTGGAGATCTGGAGCAATCAACAGATTGATACTGACATAAAGTGGCGCAGCTTTAAGTTAGAAGAACTGTCTGGAGCAGGTGTGTTTGGCAATCTATCAGATGGAATTTTAAACAGGAGTAAGACCACAAGTTTCTGAATTATCTTTATAAAATTAAAAAAAATCAAATTCCACCAGATGTGCCATTGTATGTTTCCAGAAATGTTTTATTCCTCTTCTTTGGACGGCTAACTTCTAATCTTCTCCTTCGTCAATAAAAGGTAGATTTTTTTTCCGTCTATCCATTAGCATTCTTTACATTCTGTTATCTTTTTAAATATTTGGATTTAAAAATGTCTATGAATTTTTCTCTCTCATATTAATGTAAAAGCTCTTTAAATGCTAGAACTCTGATTTATTCTGTTATTCATGATCTAGTGCCATGCATGGCACAATATAATATTTCGGTAAGTACTTTATATGTATAGATGTGCATGACATGAAGAATGATTCAACTAATTATGCAAGACAAAATTTGCCTCCCTTATCTGAGATGGAAAACAAGAATGAGAAAGACTTCTCTGAGGCGTTTCCACTCAGTCATGCTCTTGAAACTTGTAATAAGGATCGTGTAAACTCCACACAACTTGGATTTGGACTGTTGTGGTCACTGCCGTATTTCCAGGGATAGGAAGAAACCTGCCACAGGTCAGCACTCACTAAATATCGCATGAAAGAAAGTGCACGGGTGAATGAACAAATAGGAGAACCTCCTTATTCTCTAGTCACTAATCATGGTCACTAATCCTTCTAGTGACCCTACTGCTCTGAAAAATGGTCATCAGAACATTAATCTGAAGGGAATGGATTACTTATTACTTTCTCTTACACAGTTAGAGTGAGAACCATATACAATCTTCTTTTAAAATAATTTTTATTTAATTACTTTTTAAGGTGACATTCGTTTATAACATCATATAAATTTCAGGTAAATGTCATTATATTGTGACTTATATGTAGACCACATTGTGTTCACTCCCCAAAGTCTAATTGCCATCCATCTCCACACCTATGTGCCTTTTTACTCCTTTCGCCTTCCCACCACCCTGTTCCCTGCTAGTAACCACAAAACTATTCTCTATGTCATGTGTGTTTGGAGTTCTTGTTTTTTAATATCTAACATATGAGTGAAATCATACAGTATTTGGCCTTCTGTGTCTGACTTATTTCGCTTAACATAATTTTAACCTCAAGGTCCATCCATGTTGTCACAAATGGCAAGATTTCATCTTTTTATGGCTGAGTAGTGTTCTATTGTGTGTATATTCATGTTATACATGTGATATATATCACATCTTCTTTACCCGTTCATCCTTTTATGGCACTTAGGTTGCTTCCAAGTCTTGGCTATTGTTAATAATGCTGCAATGAAGATAGGGGTGCATATATCTTTTCAAATTAATGTTTTCGTGTTCTTTGGATAAATACCTAGAAGAGGAATAAATGAATCATATGGTACTTCTATTTTTAATTTTTTGAGAAATCTCCATACTCTTTTCCATAGTGGTTGTACCAGTTTACATTGTCAACAGAAGTGTATGAAAGTTCCCTTTTCTCCACATCCTCTCCAACACTTGTTATTTCTTGTCCTTTGAGTAATAGCCATTCTCATGGGTGTAAAGTAATACCTCATTGAAATTTTAATTTGCATTTTCTCTATAATTACTGATATTGAACATCTTTTCATATGTCACATGGCTATTTGTATATCTTATTTGGAAAAATGTATATTTATAACCTCTGCCCCTTTTTAAATTGGGTTGTTTGTTTTCTCAGTGTTGAGTTATATAAGTTTTTAAATATATTTTGGATATTAATTCCTCATAGATATATGAGGTGCAAATATCTTCTCTCAGTGTTAGATTGTCTTTTCACTTTGGTTATTGCTTCCTTTGCTGTGCAGAAGCTTTTTAGTTTGATGTAGTCCCATTTGTTTATTTTTTCTTTTGTTCCTCTTGTCTGAGGAGATATGATATTTGAAAAGATATTGCTAAGACTGATGTCAAAGAATGTACTGTCTATATTTTTCTCATATATTTCATTGTTTCAAGTCTTACATTCAAGTTTTTAACCCATTTTGAGTTAATTTTTGTGTATGGTGTAAGATACTGGTCTACTTTCATTGTTTTCCATTTGGCTGTCCAGTTTTTCAAACACCATTTATCGAGGAGACTCCTTTCTTCGTTGTATGTTATTGGCTTTTTGGTCAAAAATTAAGTGTCTGTAGATTTGTAGGTTTATTTCTGGGCTCTCACTTCTGTTTCATTGATATGTGTATGTGTTTTTCTGCCAGTACCATGTTGTTTTGATTACTATAGTTTTGTATTACACGTTGAAATTGGGGAGTTTGATACCTTCAACTTTGTTCTTTTGTTCTTTTTCAGGATTGCTTTGGCTGTTCAAAATTGTTTGTTGTTCCACGTAGAATTTAGGATTCTTTTTTCTATTTCAGTGAAAAATGTCATTGGGACTTTGACAGGTATTGCATTGAATCTGTTGATTGCTTTAGGAAGAATGGATATTTTAGGTATGTCAATTCTTCCAGTCTATGAGCATGGAATATCTTTCCATTTCTTTGTGTCTTCTTCGAATTCTTTCAACAACGGTTTATAGGTTTCAGGGTACATGTCTCTCACCTCCTTAGTTAAATTTATTCCTAGGTATTTTATTCTTTTTGTTCCAATTGAAAATGTAATTGTATTCTTGATTTTTCTTTCTGCTACTTCATTGTTTGTGTTAGAAAGGCAACTGATTTTTGTATATTGATTTTGAACCCTGCAACTTTACTGTATTCTTTTATCATTTCTAATAGTTTTTTGATGGATTCTTCAGTGTTTTATATAATATTTAAAAAGTAAGCTGTTCAGATCCTTTCCTTCCATATCCATTTTATTCAGAGTTTTTATCGTAAATAGATGTTGTTTTTTGTTGAATGCTTTCTTGGCTTCTATTGAAATGTCCTTATGATTTTTATTTTTCATTTTCTTTAATGTGGTGTATCACTGATAAATATTCAGATGTTGATCCATTTTTGCATTCCTAGAATTAATCCCACTTTATCATGGTGTATGATCCTTTTAATGTATTGTTGTATTCGATTTGCTAATATTTTTTTGAGGATTTTTGCATCTATTCATCAGTGATATTGGCCTGTAATTTTATTTTTTTGTGCTGTCCTTGTCTGGTTTTGGTATCAACATAATGTTGGCCTCATAGACTAGTTAGGAAGCATCTCCTCCATTTCAATTTCTTGGAAGAATGAGAGGGATAGGTATTAAATCTTCTTTTAATATTTGATATAATTTAACAGGGAAGCTGCCTGGTCCTGGACTTTTTTTGTGGGGGTGTTGATTACTGTTTCAATCTTCTTACTTGTTATCAGTCTATTCAGATTCTCTATTCTTCTTGATTCAGTTTGGAAGATTGTATAATTCTAGGAATTTATCCATTTCTTCTAGATTACCCAATTTGTTGGTGTATAAATTTCCATAGTTTCTCTTATAATCCTTTGTATTTCAGTGGTATGTGTTGCAGTTTCTCCTTTTTTCTTCTTTAATTTTCTTTGCGCATTCTCTATTTTTTCTTTGTGAATCTACAATTTTTGTAATTGTTCATACTCAGTGCTTTCTGCCTCCATTGAGTAAAACGGGTGTTCAATACTTTCGGCAACAGTATGCCAATTTTTAATTTTAACCCAAACGATGTTGACACTCATTCAGAATCAGTACAGTGAGGTCAGAAGACACATAACCACTCCTGAGACCTTCCCTTGCATTCCTTTTGTGAATACTGACTAATATGGATGTCAAGTCACGTCTTCTCTACATCCAAAATCCAACTCTCATCCTCCTCAACTCCAGGGTTAGGGTGTCTCCAGCATCCTTCTTTCCATTTCTGTGGGCAGCTTTTCTGAGTTCCTTCAAGCCCTCTTCAGGTTTGTTGATGATAATAAGCCACCGAGCAGACTCTGCCAGCCATCTGATCAAAGAACAGAACAGAGGTGCAGTTAACTCTCATTTGCCCATTTTACATATTACCTTTGTCCAGAGATGGGAAGGAGTTTGGACTATGCCATCCAAAATATGCTGTTTTGATATATTGATTATTTGAGCTGAAGGCACTTGAGAAACAGCAGATGCAGGAAGAGCTCTCTATCCTCCACTTTTTACCTAAAAGTAGGTCATAAAACTTCCCATGAAAAGATGCCCTTCTTGCACCAGGAAGAGAAGAATCTTCTTATCACCAAGACTGGGGGCTGACACCAAAAAGGACCTGTACAAACAAACTTACTGAAATGACTTATTTTACCTTAGTTTCCCCATATATTTCCTAGCCATAGCCCCACAAATTCTTGCCCCTAGCCCAAGCCACTTTGTCATGTCACATCTCCACAACTTATAGTTTTTATGTGTGTGTAAAAATGTATATAAGCTTTCAGGTCTAATGGCTTCTTTGGGTCTTAATTTTTCTTCTGAAGACTCACATGAACATATAAAATATTAGATAAATTTACATGCATTTCTCCTGTTAATTATCTTATGTCAGTTTAATTCTTAAACCATCCACAGAACCTAGGAGGGTAGAATATAAGTTTTTCCTCCCCTGCTCGTGCCTTTCCCCTCCACTGGTATTAAATGATACCCACCACTGTTTAGTTACCCCAGAAAATATAAATTTACTTTTTCTTGTACCATAACTAGGAAAGTATGAGGATGACATCTTAATGCAGTGCACTTTCACTAGTGGGAACACAGACTTGGAGTCATATTGGTTTCCCTCTTATTCAGGGTAAATGCCAATATCAGCATCTAAAAACGGTGTGCCTACTTAAACTTGTAGTCGATAAACAGTAAATAACTCTTTAACTATGTTCCATGCAATATTTGGGACATACTTGTACTAGACTATTGCTTGTTATTTATCCAAAAGTTGAATTTGACGGGACATTCTATACTTTGTCTACTTAGCACATAAAAATACAGAACTCTCAGATACATAGAAATTTCACAAAAATGATGAATAATTTTCAGTGTAACAATGCACCATGTGACCTTTGGGATATTATTATACAAAAATATTTGTTGATTACCTGAAATTCAAATTTAACTTAGTGTCCATGATGTAATCTGGCAATGCTGTCTGTTCATCTTCTGGAGTTACATATATTAGTAGAGCACGTGATCAAGTGTTGACCAAGGACAAAACAGAATTCATGTGTCCTGACTCCATGCATCTTTCATTCCAGAATCCTCTAAGACTAAGAGAGCTTATACCTTGAAGACTGAAAGATGACAAATACTGGCACAGAAACCACCAGCTGGAGGGTGTGCCAGTCTTGAATGGCATAAACCAGACCTCCTGATGTCATCTGTCCGATACCACTCACACAGGTGTTCACTGTCATTCCCATGGCTTGGAATGGGGGCATTGTCCATTTTGCACCTGAAAGAAGACACAAACAGGATTTTGACTTTAAACAAAGGTGGAATGTCAACATCAAAGTCAAGGCTTGGAAAATGTACAAGATCAAAGTGTTGACTTACTGAGCATAGTACTATTTACCGTGATGGTCACGACAGAAAGGCCAGCCAAGAAGTATAGCAAGCAGTCAAGGAGCAAGATGGGAGCAAACGCCACACAGGTGTCAGCAACGGTGAACTGGTGCAAACACCATCTGAACGTTAACCTCCTGCCAATACTGAGAAACAGGTAAGATTTAGGTGATAGAACAAGAACAACCTATTGTAAAAATATGGGTGAAAAATAAGTGACATTTTAAAGTCTAGGGAATGTTTTCACAAGTGTCAGTGCACTCCTTGTACTGCTTGTGCCTCCGAGCATACTGGTGCCCTGTTGCTTACAATGTTTCTTCAGTCTCGGGTGTTGCCTGCCGGGTCACCAGGCTGCAAGCACCTCTGCTGTTTCTGGGGTCACCTGGGTCTCATGGTCCCCCACTGGCTCTCTGTGGGTTTTCCACAGGCTCAGGTGCTGCTGCATCATGCACCACCCGTGCTGCTGCTTCTGGGTTATCTTGGCTGTGGGCAACACCACTGCTAGGGGCTGAGTCATGGGTGTTACTGCCTCTGCCAGGGGTCATGAGTCTTGTATAAGTCACTGGCTGCTGATAAGGCTGGTGTTGGGGATATTGCCAGCTGTGGCTGGGTCAAAGGCTCTATTGTAATTTGTGAAATCTTAGGTCACAAGTGCTACCTGCCACTGCTGGGGGAGGGGGAGGGGGAGGGGCTCAGCCATGAGCTCTGCTCCTGATCCTGGAGACTCTGCCTCAAGAGCTGGTGCACTTTTGGAAACCTCAGGTCAGGGCATCATTGCCTCTGCTAGAGGTATTCACGTTTTGGATTGCCACCACTGTGGGAGAGGGAGGGAGCTGGGCCATAAGCACCGCTGTGTTTCTGGAATCATCACATCGTAGGCACCCTCTGCTACCACTGAGAGAGGGAAAGGGGTAAACCAAAAATGTTTTTGCTGCTTCTGCAGCCTTGGTCTCTGGTGCCATTGCCTTTTTTGAAATCTCAGATCAGGACACCACCACCACTGCTGCGGGTATCTGCCTTTTGGAGCACCACTGCCACTGGAGGGGCAGGGTGCTGTTCCCCTGGCTCCATCGCCTCCCAGAAGTCCAATCCACACACCTTCAGATGTATAGATGCATGGATCTCTCAGACATTCTGATGTGCTGTTTGGGGAGTCCTTTTTTGGCCAATGGATGTCCTACAGCTTGAAATCTAGAGGGGAGAGACAAAGGGAACAACTCACTGTGATACGATGCTGACTTTACTCCTCTGATTTTCCTTTCTTGTAGTGAATTTTTCTGGCTTTGGTATCAGGGTGATGCGGGCCTCATAAAATGACTTTGGAAACGTTCCCTCCTCTCTGATTTTTTGGAAGAGCTTGAGAAAGATTAATGTTAATTGTTTTTTAAAGTTTGGTAAAATTCAGCAGAGAAGCCATCTGGTTCTGGGCTTTTCTTTGTTCAGAGATGATTGATTACTGATTCAATCTCCTTACTAGTAATTGATCTGTTCAGATTTTCTATTTTTTCCTGATTCAGTCTGGATAGGTTATTCTAGAAGTTTTTCCATTTCTTCTTGTTCATCCCCTTTGTTGGCATATGGTTCTTTCAAGTGGCCTCTTGTATTTCTGTGGTATCAGTTGTAATGTTTCCTCTTTCATTTATAATTTTGTTAGTTGAGATCCTCTCTTTTTTTACTCAGTTACTTTAGCTAAAGGTTTGTTTATTTTGTTTATCTGTTCAAAGAACCAACGCTTAGTTTTGTTAATCTTTTTGTTGTTTTCCTGTTCTCTATTTCATTTATTATTTCCTTCCTCCCGCTAAGTTTAGGCTTAAGTTGTTTTTCTTTTTATAGTTCCTTGAGGCATTGAGTTAGGGTTTTTATTTGAGATCTTTCTTTTTTCTAAATGTAGATGTTTACTACTATGAGCTTCTCTCTTAGAACTGCTTTTGTTGCATTCTGTAAATTTTGGTATTGCGTATTCTCAATTTCATTTTCCCAAGATACTTTTTAATCTCCCCTTTAATTTTTTGTTTGATCCATTTGTTGTTCTGGAGAGTGGTTTTAATTTCCATGTATTTGTGAGTTTTCCAGTTTTTCTCCTGTTATTGATTTGTGGTTTCATACCACTGTAGTCAGAGAAGATGCTTGGTATCCTTTCAATCTTCTTGAATATGCAAAGACTTGTTTTGTGACCTAAGCTATGGTCTATCCTAGAAAATATTCCACGTGTACTTGAGAAGAATGTTTATTCTGCTGTTATTGAATAGAAAGTTCTCCATATGTCTCTTAGGTCCATTTGTCCTTAGTGTTGTTCAACTGCTCTGTTTTCTTATTGATTGTTTTTCTGGATGATCTTTCTATTGTTGACAGTGGGATATTAATTCCCCAACTATTATCATATTGATGTTTTTTCTCCTTTTACCTAGGTTAATTTTTGCTCTATATATTTAGCTTCTCTGATGTTGGGTGCATAAATATTTACAATTGTTGTATCTTCTTTATGTATGAACCCCTCTGTTATAATGATTTTCTTTGTCTCTTTTTACTACTTTTATCTTAAAGCCTATTTTATCTGATATAAGTATATCCACCCCTGCCTTTTTGGTTACTGTTTGCTTGAAATATTTTTTCCATGATTTCATCCCAGTAAATTGTGTCTTTAAGGCTAAAATGAGTCTCTTGTAGGCAGAATATCATTGGATTGTTTGTTTTGTTTTATCACTGGATTTTGTTTTATATCACTTCAACCATTTCATGTCTTCTGATTACAGAATTTAATCAATTTACATTTAAAGTAATAATTGATAGGTAAGGACTTACTACTGTCATTTTGTTAATTGTCTTCTGACTTTCCGTAGACCTGTTCTTCCTTGATTCTTATTGTGTTGTGTTTTTTTGTGTTTTGATGTTTTGGTACCAATATACTTTAACTTCTTCGTCATGTTCATTTGTGTAATCACTATAGGTTATTCTCTTGTCACCAGGAACAAAAAAAGTTGAACTCATAGGAACAGAGAGTAGAACGGTGGTTGCCATGGCTGGAGGATGTGGACAAATGGGGAGATGCGGGTCAATAGGTGTAAACTTTCAGTTATGAGATGAATAAGTTCTAGGGATCTAATGTACAGCCTGGAGACTGTAGTTATCAATACTGTGGTATATTCTTGAAAGTCATTAAGGAAGTAGACCTTCAATGTCCCCACCACCCACAAAAAAGGGTAATTATGTGAGGTGATGGAGGTGTTAACTAATCCTATTGTGGTAATAATTCCATGAAATATATCTGTATAAAGTATCATATTGTGCACCTTAACCTTACAAAATATTATATGTTAATTATGTCTCAGTTAACCTGGAAAACAGAATATGGAACATTCTAACAGAAAAACAAACCTGATGTGAAAGCAACATCTGTGAAAAAATATACCAGAGTTACTAAAGGGTTGCATAAGAGTTCCTCTCTACTGAGTGTTTCCTCTAAAGCAGGATAGAAGAGAGCCACAATCAAGACAGAAGAACTTATACAAAGTTCTAAGAGGAAGAATTAGGTAAGATGGAGAATGACTAAATGGAGAATTATATGGTTAAAAAATAAAAGGGAACGAGAACTCCACATTTCACAGGTCTCTGGAAAAGGGCGTCTTTCTGTAGACGACTTGGAATAAAGAAACTGTGCTGATTCTATATGACGAGTAATATTAACAAAGGACGAAAATTGGGATTGGGCAACTGCTCTGTAATCTTCACTTCACTCACACTATACTTATAATACAATTATTAAATCTTTTATAGTCTGAGTTGTGGCACAATATATACTTTGTTCCTCTATTTGTGTTTCAATTCAGAATGGTATAGGATCTATATAAAGAAGCACTATGATTAAGGAAATGATGTAGTGATGATTACTGGAAAGCCTGGTCAGTCAAAACAAAAAGCAGTTATATATAAAGATATATAATTTACTCAAAGTAAATGGTCACGTGTAAGTGTTTTAAGTGTTGTGACATCTGTGGTATCAGGTCTTTGGAGACAATCTGGTTGTCCTTTCCCAAAAGAGGGGTTAAGAACAGTGTGATGGAACCACACTGTTGCAGCAATTAGGAAAATAAACTAGAAATACACATAGGAATGTGTATTTGTCTCAGAAACATAGTGATGATTGTACAAATGAAAATTATGAGAAAATGACACATTTACATAATAAGTAAATTACAATATATGTAAATGAAACAATGTCACTTGTTTGGTGAAAACATATAAATTTAAAATAGTTTAGTTAACATGTTATAATAATTGCTATATGTGAAGGAGAGAAATGGGAGAAGAGCATGGAAAGAGAGTGAAACAGATGTATACACGTGTATATGAGGAGATTTCAAGGCCAAATGAATGAGAACACTGTCTTACGTAATGAGGAGCATGATAATTCAACCATCTGTTCTTGACATCCACAAAAAGGAAATCCATGTTGTGCAAAATATATGGCTATAATTATTAATTATTGCATAATCTGGCTAGATGCTCACCTTTTCTTCTGTTTTTTCTGGACTTCCCAGTCTTGTAATTAAGTATGGCCCATGCACCTTTGTGTTGACCATGAACTGTGGACAGAAGTGACGTAGACTACTTCTAGGTCTGTCCATATAAGATAAATTTTGGTTCTACCTATTCCATCTGACAACATGGCTGGAAACAAAGATCTCATTGATGAAAAAGTCACATGATGAAAGGAACTGTTTCCTTAGTCATTGTCTAGAAGATGGGGGCCTAGATCGCTACTTGATCCACACGAAATTATGACATCAGTGAGAATCATTCTTTTACTCAGGTAACCAGTTATGATTCTGGATTTTTTACTGCAACCAGTTACTTTGACTAATATAATAATGCTGTGATTACAATGATGTTTAATGAAGATAAGTAGAGAATATTTGTGTGTATTATTTTGTGTATGTTACCAAATTTATGTTAAAAAATATTGTATTGAAAAGAAAATGTGATATATATCTATAAACAAATATGTCAAAAGAGGTTATACAATTACACATACACATATCAGACGTCCCAATTTTACTTAAAACATGTACTTGTGATGTGTGTAAATATAACAAAATGATGTCAATGTTGGCTCCCATTTGGGTGGATTTATTCCCAACTACTCTTTATTTTGAAAAATTTCAAAAATGAAAAGCAGTTTAAATGAATACTATAGTGAATCCTCATATAAATTTCAACCAGATTCACTAGGAGATTTAATTTTGCTGCATTGGCTTTATTTCCTTCCATGTATTTGAACACACACACTTTTTTGCTGAATCATTTGAAAGGCAGTTACAAATCATATGACACATGGCTCCTGAAGTTTTTAGCATGCATGCATTAAGAATAAGGACAGTTTCCAATACTATTATTATTCCGTTATCAAACATAGGAACACTAACAATAATTCCATCTTATCAGCTATTAGACCATATTCAAATTGTCACAAAAGTCCTCAAAATCTCTTTCTAGCTGTTATTTTTCTTTATTCCATCCATGATATAGTTGGGGTTTACACATTGAATTTTGTTTTACATTTTTTTTCAATCTAGAATGATCACTCCACTTATTTTTTCCAGAACATTCCTTTTTTGAAAAGTCCAGGTCTGTTTTCTTACAGAATGTGAATTAAGGACAGTTTAAAATGTGTTTTTAATTTTTATCTATATTCTAATTTTTACATGGCACATTTCTTTGGTCAGAAAATAACAAAAGGTTAAAAAACTAAAGTACATATTTGCATTTTATTTGCTGATGGCTTTCAGAGTCCTTTTTTTAAGATTTTATTTTTTTCCTTTTTCTCCCCAAAGCTGAGTGCCTTTGGTTGTGCTATGTGGGATGCCGCCTCAACATGGCCTGATGAGCAGTGCCATATCCGCACCTGGTATCCAAACCAATGAAACCCCATGCCACCCAAGCAGAGCATGTGAAATTAAACACTTGGCCATGAGGACAGCCCCTTTTCATTCTCTTGACAATGTCTTTTCTTGATCAAAAAATTTTAATTTAAATTAAGTCCAGCTTATAATTTTTTCTTCCATGGACTATGCCTTTGGTGTTGTATCCAAGAAGTCATCACCAAACCCAAGGGTGTCTAGATTTTCTTGTATGTTATCTTCCTGGAGTTTTATAGTGTTGTGTTTTACATTTATGTCTGTGATGCATTTTGAATTAATTTTTGTGAAAGGTGTACAGTCTCAGGCTAAATCCACTTTTTCGCTTGTGTATGTCTAGTTGTTTCAGCACCGTTTGTCAAAAAGACTATCTTTCCTCCATTGCATTGCCTATGTTCCTTTATCAAAGATCAGTTGCCTATATTTATGTGGGTCTATTTCTGGGCACTCAATACTGTTTTTTAAAATTATTTGTTTATTCTTTAATTAATACCACACAGTTTTAATTACTGTAGCTTTATAGCAAGTTTTGAAGTCGGTGTTGGTCCTCCAACTTTGTTCTTCCTCTTCAATATTTTTTTTAGCAGTTCTTGGCCTTTCACCTCTCCAGATTACTTTAGAATTAGTTGTCAGAAACCACAAAATAACTTGCTGAGATTTTGATTTTGATTGCATTCAATCTATAGATCAAGCTTGGAAGAACTGACATCTTGAGACTAGGAATAGGTAAGGGCTTTTGTTACTGACATCATGCAAAGAGCCACCAGTAAACAATTTCTACTCTACGACAGTGAGCATGGCTCATTACTTCCACCTCTTTACCCCAATTATTTAAGGCTTCTTTTATCCTGAAAGAGGCTAGGCAGAAAAGAATCTCATGACATTCTGTGTGTTCTCGAAGTCAGTGTCTTACATCAGGGTTCATAATAAATTTTTCATCATTATCAAAAGTCCTGCATGCATTAGTGGTGATTGGCTTTCCCCAAACTCTGAGTTGTAAGACTCCTCTCTACTTTCCAGTCATAAATAAGTAGAGTGACCATAAAATTTTTATCCTCAAAGGGATACTTTTGAGATCAAAAAAGAATGTTATTAATAATTAAGCCTAGAGTGTCCAGGCAGGTGGGATGACTGGTAACTCAAGGAATAAAGGAAGTCGGGATATTGCATTGAGTCAACAAAGGGAAGGGATTCTAGGAAATGATGCTGAGTAGGTTTCTCTAAGCTTACTAGTATTCAGTCAGCACAAGACTGTGATCACTAAGGCAGCTATCTAAGTACCCGAAGCCCATGTCGTCTGACACTATGTCACACTTACCAACTGTTTTCATAGCTTTTTTTTTTTTTTTTTTACAAAGCTGCCAGTGTGGCTCCTGTCCCTGAAATGGAGCGAAGGTGAGGTCTGACTTCATTTAGTGATTCATGCCATGAAGTTTTTAGTTGCTTTATTTACATCTAAACATTTATATATTCAACATTTTAAAGGAATGAAGACTCCAGACACAGTATGAGACTGCATATTTTTGAATTTTGGCTGAAGAGGACGTTCTAATGGGCAGAAGGAATATTAAAAACATATAGCAACAATAAAAAAGGGGGCCTGACGATTAATAGTGGACATTGGCCTTAACAATGAACTGGTCACATTAGAACATGCATGCTGGACCATATATTTCCCCTGTAGAGTATCGCTCATGGGGAGGTGGTTTCTTGAGTATTTTGTAGCTGACTATCAGCCTGGCTAGAGGTTATATTTGGTGTAGGTTGTTTTAAAGCAGGTCTATATTTTTAGTACTGCTTTCCCTAACTTGACATCTCCTCCTGCATGACTAGTAGGCACATCCAATTTATTATGCCCAAAACAGAAGTCTTGACTTTCTCTTCCATATGGACTCCATTTCCTGTCTTCCCTCATCTTATTTAATGGTATCAGCATTCATCCATTTGCTCAGGCTGAAGATACAGATATCATCCTTTATCCTCCTTTTGCCATATCATAACCTCCTTAAAAATGTAAAACCATCAGGAAGTTTTACTGTATCTTTCCACAGATAGCTTTGCCAATCCAGCTACTTGTTGCCATTTTCAGGTAAACCTTTCTAATTAAAACCCCCATAATTTTTCCTAAGAATTGTTTGATAGTCTCTTAAGTGATGTCCCTACCACCGCTTTTTCTCCTCCAGTTTATTCAATGAATCACTTATAAAGAAAATTAAAAGATTCTATCATAATACTTTTCTTAAAAGCCTTTTATGGGTCCATTTCAGTTTCCAGGAATTGAGAACTTTAACTCTGCAGCCTGTCCTCCACTCCATCATAAAAGAAGTGTAAAGCCTGTGCATAACACAAAAAGCAAGTACCAAGAGAGTATTGGAGTATCGGAGGGTGAACAGAAGCAGGTAGACTGTGGTGTATAGTGTATGCTCTTTCAGAGGATACTGATAGGGAGCTATGTGAGGAAGATCCCATTTCCATGGCTATAACCTGAACTAAGGTGCAATCCACACAGTAAGTACAGTGATTGGGTACATGTGCAAAACCTGCCCTCCTGTGGTCTGGAGAGCCAGCTCACAGACCCTGGGAGCCTGTGAACACTGAAGAGACTGAGGATTCCAGCGAATGAAAGAGGCAAAGAGGGGTTCTCTCAGTTATGTCTGCCACACATCCTGGACTGGACCCTGAAACATGCATGTGAAGAATAAGCTCAAAGCAGGTCCGCTAAAGACAGAAATTTGAGCTGAGCCCAGTTGCATAAGAAAAAGTTTGTATTTCAATCCCAGACATGAAAATTACCCACTAAAATGAAAGAATCAGTATTACTGATCAATAATAATGGAATCCAGAATCTCCACAACTTAATGTTTATAATTATAAAGATACAATTAAAAATTTCCTGACACACGAAGAACCAAGAAAACAAAACTCAGTCTCAAGAGAATGGAAGTCATTCAAATCTTCCCCAGCCATGAGACAAATTTTGAATTAACCAATAAATATGTTCAGGTGATTGTATAAGTATCCTCAAAGATGAAAATAAAATATGATTTAATAATATATGAAATTCATAGCTAAGAAATAGGCACTCTCAGCAGAGAAGTTGACACAAACAAACGAAAATAATTGAAATTCTAGAACTCAAAAAGTATTGTTTCTGATATAAAATTTCACTGTAAAGATTTAACAGCCATGTGGACACATGAGAGAGACTGTGTGAACTTGAAGATAGAGCAATAGAAGTTTTAGAAGGTGAAGACCAAAGAGAGACAATGCCTTAAAATAATCAACACAGAGCCTGAGAGTACTGTTATATCAGGAGTCAGTAAATATCTCCTGCAAAGACCAGATAATTATTAGTTTATGTTTTGTGAGCCACTTATCATATCCATCAATGTTCATATTTGTTTTTCATTTTTATATTAATACTAGTGTTTCCTTTTTATTATAGTTAAATACATATTAAAATTTTGCCATTTTAATCATGTTCAAGCATACAACCAATGACGTTAATTACATTCACCTTGTTGGGTAACTATCATTACCATCTATTGTCAAAACTTTTTCCTCACCCCCAACAGAAATTCTGTGCTCAATATAGCAATAACTCTTCTCCCTTCCCTTTGGTCTCTGGTCACCACTAATCTACTGTTTTTTCTCTGAATTTGTGGAATCATATAAGTGGAATCATACAATATTTGTCCTTTGGGGCCTGTCTTATTTAACTTGAGACTTGTTTGTGTCCTATAAGTGGTTTATCCCAGAGAATATTCCATGTGTACATGAGAATTTTGTGTATTCTGCTGTTGGCTTCTATTATATGCATATTAGGTCTAGTTGGATAATAGTGTTAAAGTCTTCTGTTTCTCATTGCTATTTCGTCTCATATTGCTGTGCATTATTGAAAATGTTTTATTGAATTATGTAACTCTTACAGAATTCTCTATTTCTCCCTTCAGTTCTGTTAGTGCTTGCCTCATATGTTTTGGGCTCTGTTGTTTTGTGCATCTATGTTTATTGTTGTTGTATGTTCTTGTTCAATTGACTTTGTTAAAATCAATACAGAAATTCCTTCTTTGTCTCTTATAACAGTTTTTGAGCTAAAGTCTATTTTGTCTCATATTAGGTCTAGCCAACAAAGTTTTATTCTGGTGAGTATTTACATGAAATATCTTTTCCCATCCTTTCTTTTTCAACTTATTTGTGTCTTTAGATCCAAAATGAATCTTTCTTGTAGACAGCACATTGTTGTATCCTATTTTTAACCCATTCTTCCAATCTTTGCCTTTTGACCGGAGAGTGTAACACATTTACAATTAAGGTAGTTACTAATAAGGAAGGACTTACCTCTGCCATTTTTCTATGGTTTTCTGTATCTCTTAAAGCTTTTTTCTTTCTCATTCCCTCTATTACTGACCCCTCTTCTCCTTTAGTTCATTTTGTTGTAGTGACATGCTTTGTTTCCCTTATCATTTCCTTTTGTGTATTTTCTCTTTGGTTGTCATGTAACATCCTAAAGCTATAACAATCTACTTTAAATTGATACCAACTTAACTTCAATTGCTTAAAAGTCTCTACATCTATACAGCTGTATGGTCCCCCTGTTTATGACATTGATATCATGAATTACATCTCTATACACTTAAACATAGATTTAAAATTATTTTTAATGTATTTGTGTTTTAAATCCTTTAGAAGATAAAAAGTAAATTAATACACCAAAATTACAATAATACTTGTGTTTATATTTGCCTATATATTGACCTCTATCAGAGAACTCTTTTCTTCATATCTATTTCTTCTTTGAGTTACTGTCTAGTGTTCTTTAATTTCAAACTGAAGAACACTTTCTAACATTTCTCATAGGTTAGGTCTAGTGGTATTGAACTCCATCAGCTTTTGTTCATCTGTAAGTGTCTTAAATTTTAACTCATTTTTAAATAATACTTTTGCCAGATATAGACTCTTGTTTGATAGATTTTTACTTTCAGCACTTTAAATATATCATCCCACTGCCTTCTGGCCTCCAAAGTTTCTAATGAGAAATCAACAAATGATCTTATCAAAGATCCTTTCAATATGACAAGTTGCTTCTATCTTGCTGCTCTCAAGATTCTCTCTTTGCCTTTGGTTTTTGACATTTTGCTTATAATGGGTCTCAATGTGGGTCTCTTTGAGTTAATCCTACTTAGATTTACTTTAGGCTCTTGGATTTGTACATTGTTATCTTTCATCAAATTTGGGAAGTGTTCGGCATTATTTCTCGCATAAAGTCTCTGCACCTTTCTCTCTGTCTTCTCTTTCTGAGACTCCTATAATTAGCATGTTGGTTGCTTGCTGGTGTTTCCTAAGTACCGTAGGCTATGTTCCCTTTCCTCATTCTTTTTTCTTTCTGTTCATTACACTCAATAATTTCAACTGTCATATCTTCATGCTCACTTTCTTCTGCCTTCTGAAATCTGCTGTTGAATCCCTCTAGAGAAAACTTTAATTCAGTTATATTTTTCTCCTCCAAAAATTCTATTTGGTTACATTTGCATAATTTCTGTCACTTTGTGGATATTCTCATTTTGCTCATGGTATATTTTCCAGAGATATTTTCTTTCTTTCTCCATGCTTTACTTCAGCTTTTTGAACATATTTAAGACAGTTGTGTTAAAGTCTTTGTCTGGATGTATGACTTCTGGGCTTACCCACAAACAGTCTCTATCAGGTTTTTCCCCCTTTTAAAGAGTCATGTTTCTCTGTTTCTTTGCATTACTTCTGATATTTTTTGTTGTTGAAAATTGGACATTTGACTATTATATGTGGTAACTCTGGAAATCAGATGTTCCCTCTGCCCCAGCGACTGCTCATTCTTTTTTTAATTGTTGAAGGGTTAGGCAGTCTATTTTTTGAGAGCTTTCCAAACTATTTTGCAAAACTATTAGCTCACATTTAGCTAAGTTTTGACAGAGATTTACTTGTGTGTAAGGAAGTCTCCCAATGTTTGCAGATTGCATCTCTTTGGGGGCACTCCTTAAAGCCTTAGCTGGGTTTGTGCTAGGGTAGGTTTCCACCTGAGGCAAAAGCTTTATATGTTCTGATGTGTTTTCTGAGCATGTGCATTGCATGGCCTCTTGCATGGATTTCTAAATCCCTTACTTTATGTATGGCTGCTTTTGAATTTAGTTTCCCAAAGAGTCTCAATAAATCATCTCCTTCAGGTCTTATCTGGTTTGTAGTATGTCTTAAATCATACTTATTGTATGTCAATATCTTTCCAAGTAAAATATTCAGAAAACCAGAAACAGAAGAAAACTTCTTAAAACTCGTTAAGGGTATCTACCATAATCCTATATCTCATATTATACTCAAGAGTGAAAGGATAAGTGCATTCTACCTAAGGTCAGTATAAGGCAAGATTATCATCTCTCATCACTTTCATTAAGCGTGATACTGAATATTCTAGCTATTTATGGAAAAAGAGTAAAAGGCAAAAGACAGGAAAATAAGTAAAACTATCCTTACTGGCAGATGAAAAGATAGTATAATAGAAAACTCTAAGGAATTGACAATAAATCTACTAGTAGTAATAAATAAATCTATCAAGGTGGCAGTTGGTAAGATGAATATACAAAGATCAATTACAGTACTACATATGAGCAATGGATAATTAAAAATTAAAGTTACAAAAACAACTTCATAGCCTCAAAAGCCAAGTTAAATGGAAGTATATTTTATGAAAAAAATGCATAACAATTCACACAAACTATAAACATTGAAAAAGGAATTTAAAAAATCTAAATAGAGAGCCCCATAATATTCATAGATCAGAAAAATCAATAAGTTAAAAATGAAAATCTAATCTAAACTGCTCAGTAGTTTCCAGGCAATCACAATAAAAATCTAAACAGAACCAATTTGCTGACTTCCAACAACATAGTATAGCTTGCCTGTTTTTGACTCTACCCAAGTGTAATTGTCTAGTATGTAATCATTTGTATTTTACTTCTTTATCAACTTCATGGTTTTGATATTAATTCATGTTACTGCACTGAATAGTTTGTTCATTCCCTTTACTGTAGATGAATTTATTATGTGAATATCCTGTAACTTATTCTATTATTGACAGACTTCCATATTGTTTCTGCTATTTCAATATTATGAATAGTTGAGAGTGTTATTTAAAAAATGTCAATTTGTTCATGCCCCTCTCCTACACATAACTTTAGTTTTTCCTCTTAGCTTTCTGATGAAGTTCAAAATCCTTGGATTTTTCTCGCCACCTCAATTTCAACTAGTTCTCCACTGTTATATGCTACTAAGCGTGTTCCATCCCTCACCTCTACTACCATGAGATTCATAAAAATTGATATATCTATAATTTGTCATGATACTGTCACAGGAGGCCACATTACTGGACTGCTGAAAGTGAACACTCTGGCTCTGAACTCTTTTCCATGTTACATTTACTGTTATATATTTAGCGTTCACATTTCTCAGCCGAGACAACAGTAAATATTATGTTGGTGAATGGTAAGGGGCATCTCATGTGCTCCATCTCCCTCAGGAGAGACATGGTTGGGTGTTGGCAATGATTACAGAGGAATTCTATTTCAGAAGAGGTATTGTCAGGCACAGAATTCCCCAAACTTCTCACATGAAAAACTGTGACAGCAGTTATGAGTAGTTAATTACATAATTACAAAAATTACCTTTAAAACCTATTTCTGCAAAACAAAAAATTAAGGCTACTGGCATAATTTTTCAACACACCACCAATGACATATTGCTCTATACCACACAGATTTTTTAGGAAAATCTACTCATCACAGAAGGGAAACTAGGCCAAGATGACCACATTTTGGGAAGTCCACAAGGTCCAGGAACATGCCACCCCTGGCCAAGGCCAACAAAGTAGTTTTCCATGTCTGTGTCTTCAAACAGGTTGAACCTCAGGCCATCAACATTTTTCTCTCCATTCCAATAGGTATCACTTTCTCAGCTTTCTAATCCACAAGTTATAGTACCTCATCTCTGTATTCTGTCCTCATGTGGTTACAGATTTGATGGAAATGTCATTATTGTGTCCTGTACACCAAGCTCAATGCCATAAAAATAGCACTCACCATACTGATCAATTCTTCAATTGTATTTCTAGAACACTGGAGACCAAGGCAGCTCCAGCAGAGTATAATTTGCTATATTTATTTCCTAATGAAGAAATGATTCATGAAATGATGAAAGTACTCTGGAGTTATGAGAGCTGTAATCCAGAGACACTCACCTGTCTGATAAATGGCCATCTATGATGCTTCCTACAAGCATTCCAGTCATGAATAAGAATTTAGACACTGAGAGCAGTGACTGAATTTCACATACCAGGTCCTACTGCAAGAGAAGGAAATTTGCAAAGGAGAGCTCCACAGCAGTTTATAACCCTTCCATGGAAACACCTTAACATTACTTGCAAATTTTAGTATATTGGCCCCCGTCTTCCTTTCCAGTTTCCCCTTCTAAATTAGTTGATCTTCTCATTCAGATCTAAGCTTGAACATAACTTTTTTTCTGGAAGGCTCTTCTAAAATTGTAGGTTTTATGGATGCTCTGTTTTCCTCCATGATAAATGGTTGTAACCTTGGCCATAGAGTGCAATTATTTGAGTTTTAAAATTTTTTCATGACTGAATTTCATCACAGAACTTCTTATAGTATTTCTCTGGGGTACAGTCTGAGCATGGAGGTTTTAATCAATCTCCCAGTAATTTAGAATTTGCAGCCAAAAGGTAAGCATTACTGACTTACCATAACATTTTTAACACATTACATGAATTACTTGCTTAAACTTTGGTCTTTCCAAGAATAAAAGCACTATGATAGCAGGGTTCATGTCTATTTTTTAATTCATTAGGATCATTATTTATTTAAATGTGAGGGGTGTAATAGAGAAGCAATTAATATTCACTGAAAGAATGAAGGATGAGCACCTAAATAGTGACAAAAAGCTTGAAGCATCTTCATTATTTTTCTAACTCTGAACAACCACGCTATGTACTCACAAGAGGTAAATGAGGCGTCTTACCTTAGACACGATGGTGGAGGAGTTGGAGCATTTGTTGTACATCCAGCTGGTCACACAGGACTCTATGTCTGGCTCACTCATGTTAGGGAAGGTTCCACTCAAGTGAAGGAACTGCCACTGGGGGTGTCAGAAGTGATGACACTTCCCTGGCCTCATGTTTGAATCCAGTGGGATGGAGATTCTCAGGAAAGCATCTTGGGTGAGGATCCCAGTGCCATTAGAAGATACAGTGTCATTGTCGAGGATGTGGACCCAGCAGTAGTGACTAGGGATGGCTGCAGTGAAGTTCTCCAATAGAATATGAGGGTACATTATGAGGCTGGAGATGCAAAGGAAATCATTTGAAGAATCCTGAATCTTCTCAGACCTCCAACTTGATCTGGATTTTCCATAATGGCCATGGAGGTTGAACAGGTTGTCCTCGTGATGAGGCAAAATGACTGTATCTAGAAACCTTCAAGGGGAGAGGAAGTTTCCTGCCACACTAGTTGTGTGATGACCACACTTTCTCTTCAATTGACCTTGCAAAGCAGGGCCATGGAAACTATTTCTCCATATTTTTTAGGGTCAGATTGGTAGCCGTTTTCATTAGTCAATGAGAAATATTTTGCTGAGGTATTTCTGACAGTTGACAATTAAATCTATTAAAGGTGTACTTTGTAAAAATTCTTCCCCTCAGCAGCGCTTCAAAGTCAGCATTGGATTTTGATCTACAGAATCTGAGTAAACAATCTAATATAAACTTGCTACATTGTATGCAGTTATTCACAGCAAATCTACTTGAGGAGGTTCAAAAGTGAAATGTTTTTTAATTATCCTTTGAAAATAAGAGGAAGCATTTTGCTTGTTTAGAACTGAATTTTGATTAAAAGAGTAATGAAAACAATCCTGAGTTACACTAAAGCAAGTGAAATATGGCGCAATCATCCTCTTTTGGTAAGTGACATTCTGCTTAAGTTCAAATCATACCACAAATTCACACTGAAAATGAGTTACTTGAAATGGGGGCAGAGTGGGAAGTGATGGAGGCCAGAAGGGTAAACCCGTGTTAAGCTCCTGTAGAGGTTTACATTTATTGGCTGATTGATTCATCCAGACAACATTTGTGGGGACCTTTTCTATGCTAGTTCTGGGAATACAGCTATGTGTCAGACAAGGTCTTCATGACTCTAAAGTCCAGTGAGTAAGGGAGAAGTAAATAGCTAATTACACTTAGATCTCATAAAATTGCTCTCTGGTACATGCACAATATGACAGGGAAGAAATGAAGGGAAAATATGGGATAAAATGTCATAGCTTTATTAGCATTAACTCATCTATTAAAAATTTCTTTGTTTACAGCTTTATTGAGATATAATTCACATACCATCTGTTAAAAATCAAAATTCAACTGAGTAAATATGAAGATGTAGTTGCCTTTCTTAAGCGATTCAAGAATCAAGCAGCGTCCCATCCAGCTGCTAGAAGGGCACTATGAGGAGGCATACAAGATGGAAAGTTTTTGTAGGAAGGAGGGTGAGGTAAGGAAGTAAATAACAAAAGAAAAGTTAGGGGTATTTTGGGTCAGACATCTTCTTTATTGGGGGAAAGGAAATTGGCATGGGTTTTATCATGCAGGTTACCTCACTTGTGCAACTCAGGAAATTTCAGATTGATTGTTTAAAGGTCACATCCTGGGAGGCCTGAAACTGTAATTAAATCTTGGTTTGCTGTCATAGGGGCCATTTGGGGCTTTTTGTTTATTTTAACAATTCCCTTGGTTTGATTAAAACTCTCAGACTTACTGAGAGATATGATAAAAAATTACTGCATTAGCACCACTCTCAGCCACTGCTCCATAATTCTTATGGCTTTTTCTGGTCATCTGAGTGATATTTGCGGGTCCTGATGTTTTTGCTCAATCCCAGTGATACTCATGGGCCATGTCTTCCAGTTCACATTCTTTAAGTTGGTTATTCTTTGTTCCTTCTCCAACATTCCAGTTTCAGGGAGATTACTTCATGATTGGGAGCTGAAAATATGCAATTAAACCTTTTCAGAGAATACAACATGCCAGAGAGATTATTATAATTATAATAAGCAGGATAATTCCCAATGTTTGGATTGCACTTCAGAGCCATGGTTCCTAAGACCCAAACCTATGAAATAAAGACCTCATTGAAGGAGTAAACCTTTAAAGCCAACTGGCTTGCTCAATGATCTAATGTAATTGAGTTTCCATTTCTCTAGGAGTATTAGTCTAGGTATAGGAATTGGTGTTGGCCACAGCATAGCTACCTCCTTGGTCAGATGAAAGAAAATCAAGGCCTATCCATTAACAAGGACAATCAGAGAGTCTAAGCCTTTTTCTTGGGCAGTAATTGCTTTAACAGTGAATTCTGCAATATTTTTAAGAGCTAAGGAGATGTTTCTGATCATAGCCTCATTAATATTTACTCCTAACTAAGGGTATAGGGATCTTTGAAAAAGAGTTAATTTTGAATTAATAAATGTCTCCTGGTAGGTCCTTTCTAGAGCAGTGAGGGACAGTTATGTAACCTAACAGACATTGCCAGCTGTGTGCCAGCCATCTAGGCATTCATAAGTCCAAGAAGAATGATAACCACAACAGACAAAGGTAAAACCTGTTGGAGCACAAGCTACTTCCCCTGAGGTTGCACTGTTAATGGATTCATCCACAAGAATCATTGCATTTGTCTTTTTACACCAGGGGTCAGTTAGATTTTCTCCTAGGCCGATATAAATAGTTGTTTTAAATTCCGGTGGTTACCCACCTTAGCAACCACCTGGGAGGTAGAGATTGGGCATTATTTTAAAGGTCAATGCCAGAGTAAAAGAAAGAAAGACAGAAAAGAAGAAAAGAGTTTCATGTTTAACTAAAGTAGGAAGTTTTTTCTGCTGTCTTGGGTAGAAGCAGTCTACATCAATGTCAGCTACTTCTCTTCCCAGTCAATTTGATACAGAGGTCTCCAGCATTTGTACAGAATCAGATGTCATCTTCTACAATGCCTTCTAGTTTTGCAGCAGTGTCAGTGGTCAGGAGCACCTGCTAATGCCCCTTCCAGTGGAGCTCAAGGACTGTCTTCCTCTGATGATGCTTCCAGAATGACCAGTCAGAGGGCCTAGACGGTGACCTACGGGATCCTTTAAAACTGGATGTGGGAAAGCTCCTTTAACCTGTTGATGATAGGCTTGAGCACAAGACGTTAAAGCCTCAGTAGCTGGTCATACAAGCATGAGGAAACAAGGGATCAGCAGACAGTTGAACACCAATAAGCATTGATGTCAATGACTATCTTGTGTGGAGTGAGTTTATGTTTTCCAAGTGGGGTACTGAGAACAGTCAGCAAGAACAATGACAATACCTTGTACCAGAGGAGCCCAGTCTACAGGTATATAACAAAATCACAAAGAAAATTAACAGGACTAGAATCTAATATTTTCAAAACTGCAAACATAATTTTTCTCACTACAATTACCTCCATCCTTTACTAAAGATAATCACAGTAAAAGTATTTTTTTATCTTAACACTTCCCTGATTATTTATATAAGTGAAACAAGAATTCTGACTGAGTGTCTCTGAATTCTGAGGGATCAGGAAGAGAGAAAAGGTAATTGTTTTATCTTTTTTCACAAAGGTATATCTTGCCAAAATGTTAATATCTTAAATGAAAAGATTTCTTTAAATCTGGAAAAACGTTAAAGCCATTAGTTCTCTTGACCTTGCCTGATAATTGAGAGTGACAAAAATAGTGATAATTCCAAAAGTTTGCAAGATTTTCATTATGGCTTGTATGATTTGCCCAGTGAATTGGGTACCTCTATCACTGGAGATTGCTGAAGGTATACCCCAAGTGGAACAGGTAATTTCTAACAGTTGCTTTGCCACTGTGAGGGCATCCACCTTGTGGCATGTGAAGGTTTCAAACCATACAGTAAACATTTATATGATAACAAGAACATAGTTGTAACCCATGCTAAGTGGCACTTGAATGAAGTCCAGATGCAGGTATTCAAAGGGTACAGAGAGAGGAGGTCTGAAGCCTCTGGGGACAAAAATAATTTTTCTTAAATGCAGGGTGGTGGGTATAGGAGTGTAAAACTGAAAAATGAGATTTGCCAGGGAGCTGGGAAGAACCAAGGGGCCATCTTGGTTTCCCATAGCCCTAACCATTTGTTTAATTTACAGCCATTGTTTACCCATCTTAATTTCTCTGATTCAGAAGAAGACTGTTGCCATGTTGCCATGGAAAAATATGGGCAATGAATGGTCACCTTTTGCGGAAGCAGAATGGACTTCATCCACGTGTGCCACTATCTTTTTAGATTTTGCTGTTGCTGCCTTGTCCGAAAGTCAGCTATGGCATTCTCCTTATACTCAGATTCAGTTCTTTATAGTGGGCCTCAATTTTGATGACAGCAATTTCAGAAGCTAATAGAATAGCACTAAGAAGATCATTTACCTGTTGGTCATATTTGATTGAGAGCCCAGAGTATGTCATACAACATTTAAGATAATAGCCAGAATTACAAGTAATAACATTACACCAGGACATATCAGATTTTCAGGAATTTCACACAATTTCTAGAACAATTATATACCTATGAAAACAAAATGTAAAGGAGGCATAGTATTATTTCTTATTTGACAATGCTTCTTATGCAATTTAACATATCAAATAAACCTAATTAGTTTAACAAATCTTTTGAAATGTTCCAGTGGTTCTGTGGAAAAATATGTTTCTTTTGGGTCAAAAAGACTTCATTTTAGATTTAGATTTTGGGAAGTTTGTCAAAGATATCAAAAGCTTTGGCCATTTGACTAAATAAGATCACGCATCAATATGAAGCAATATTTAATTACCTATTAGCAAAACTTAGTTCTTTTATTATTAAGAAGACTGTTTTTCCTATGTAATCAAGACTTCATAAAGCATCAAAAGTTATTTTGATAAAACACTAAATCTTCATTTTTCTTTCATAATCTCTCATCAGGAGCAGACCTAATAGTCCAAGAAAACTTTGTCCTTTAGCAAGTAAAAGAAACAATGTCTAGTTTTATATAAGTATACTACTGATGTTAAAGGTTAATTGTGAAACCCTTATAAGTAATTTTTGTCAGCCAGATCACACAATTAAAAATTCTCTTTCTTTCTTTCTATGTACATTGAAATTGTCCTTCAGTTTTCTCCTTCCCATTCTGAAACAAAATTACTCTCATTTGCCTTAACAAGTGCAACTTCATATTAGAATTTTTAACCTTTAGAAACCTTAATTTCTAAGTGAAAAATAAGGCAATCAACAAATACGAACTTTCTTTTATATTAGCATTCTGAGGATTGACAGATTTACAAATATTTTTTATAATTTTCAGAAACATACTTTTTCGTGGAAAATGTCTGTGTGACATAAAACATATTTACTAATAGACCCAAATTTATCTTTAGTTTCTGTGAAATAGGAAGCGAAACTTGATAACCCTATGTTCATTAATGAATGCTTCACTATTTTATTGTATTTGAAAATCATATAGATATTTAATAAATTTCTCACCATTTAATTTGTTAATAAAACTCTAAAGTTTCAGGTTTCCAGAAAAGTGTTAGATGCTATTTTTAAGTACACATGCCATAAAATATAATTGTTGCTAAAAGGTTTATCTATAAACTCTTATCCCAATTACGTCTATCTAAATTATTTACTCCCATCAAATAAATTTAGATCACTCACAAAAACTTCATGAGATATTAGACAAAATCAGCCATCATTTTAAGTTCTTCTTTGCTGACTAATTTTGCAATAAAGATGGCATGAATTTGACTAGTAAACCCAGGTGGAAGAAAAGTTGTTTATGTGCATTATATTCAATGTTGGTAACTTTTAAGATATGTCTACTTAATTAAAATACCAAACTGAAACTAGTTTTTATACCTAAGTTTTTCCCAGTTCACTTGAACTGGAAAAAGTTTGGATTTGTTTGTATTATATTTCTGAGAACTTTAAAATGCCCAATCCTTACAAGCGCTTGGCCTTTAACCCAATTAAATAGAGCACTTTTGCCAATTAATTTTAGCAATGCTATATGGAGGTAGAAAATATCACATATCCGCAATACAGTCATATATAGATGTACAGACAGACATACAGAGAGGCACAGAGACCTTATAGTTACTAATTTTTGTGGAGAATATTTGTAAGATTTCTCATTAGTCCAATTTCCAAATACTTTCTCTCTCCTTTTATTTTCTTCTGATGAGAGACATTGCATTTTAAAGAATGGCTTTCAGGTCACAGTGAAGGTGGGGGTAGAAAATCTACATCACAAAGGCACAGAGGAGGTATCCAAGTGTTCTTCAAGATGAAGTTTTTGGAGCATATTTGCAGGACAGTTCTGTTTCTGATATCCCAATATCTACAAGCATTTTTTTTTTTGGTGGGAAAGTTTAGGCCTGAGCTAACATCTCTTGCCAACCTTCCTTGTTTTGCTTGAGGAAGATTGTTGCTGACCTAACATCTATGCCAATCTTCCTCTATTTTGTAGGTGGGATGCCACCACAACATGGTTTAATGAATGATGTGTAGGTCCATGCCCAGGATCCAAACCTGTGAACTCTGGGTTGCCAGAGCAGAGCATGCGAACTTAACCACTGTGCAACAGGGCTGGCCCCTACAAGTATTTTGAGATGATTAGGGAAAGTTTGAGGATTGACAAAAAGGATTGACACGCTCATTCACCTATTGGAATGTTTCTTTCCCTCTGGGTACATAATTTCATTTTTACTTAGTGGAAGTGGCCTACGAAAAATTCCTATTAGGCTCTAAATATCTGTTTTCAACTTGGCTAAATTTCTGGTCATAAATTTATTAAATCCTTGGAAATATCTTATCAGGTTTCAGCTGGAACAAACAGTAAATATAACTGGAAGTATTGGGCAACTTCATTAATTGTAATTTTAGTTTCCCCTTGGGTGTTTATGGGAACAACACAGCAGTTTACCAGGAACCTCTCAGAGTCCTGTCAACATTGGTAGGAGCCTGTATGTGGGTCATTTTCAAAGGTAGATATCAGGTGTCTGTAAGGCCATTAACTTAGCCAGCTTTTGTTCGAGGTCATGTTGTCTTTTCAGAGTGGAAAAACAATTCAGACAGAAATTACTAGAATAAGTGCTTAAGTAGAGGAGGATAGAGGAGGCAGTAGGTGTTATGTCAGTGTTACATCAGTCTTATAGTCTTTTGTTTTAAGTACCTATTATCTCTTTAATTTTTTATGTCTTTTGCAGTGAAGTTTTCAATGCTGAATTTTTAAGACTTTTCTAAGATTCTGCATTCGTTTTATCTCATTGGAATGTTCCCCATACTGGCCATTGTAATTCTAGGTTGCCTCTGGTAAAATTTTGCCATTTTTTGTAGATATCTACCACTCTGGGACCACAGTTCTTAGACATAAAATAAACAGATGTGCAAGAAGGTTGTGTGCTCAATACTTTGAAACTTGATGATCTCACTTCATTTAGCTGAGGACTTTGGGTTCTCTGAGCCAAACTAACACCTAAGAAGGACTTGCCGTGGGATTGGGAGGTGACAAGTGCTTCAACAGTATTTAAACGTTCGACCCATGCACACAATTACGCGGCTTTGTTTTTTCAGAGATTCCCATTATCAATTAACTCATATTTAATATTCACCTGAGGCCTCCCAGTGGACTCAGTCCAGCTTAAATCGGACCCAGTACAACCCCAGACCCAGTGTGTTTCCTCTATCAGACCCAGCCCAACTCTGGCTGGTAACCACCAACAATCCTCAGGGAACTTTAGCCTGGGAAAAAGGATTGAGCCAGCAAACTCCAAAAATGGAGACAGTGGACTGATTCCAAGCAAAATGGAGAACTGAGGCTGCCACCTACAGTTCCCAGCGTGGGATCTGGGGACTGATTGGAAACAAATGGGGAATTGTAGAGTAAACCATCAAAGTTCGCACTGTGGAACTGAGAGAAAGAGCTAAGGGCTGGAATTTTCCACCCAGGAATTGTGGTCTGAAAGACTAAGGGTTTGGCTCTGGGGAACCTTCTGCTAGCTCAGTTGGCTCTGGGAAGAATCCTCTGCCAGCTCAATTGGGCCCCAGGTAGAGTCATCCAGCAGCTCAAGCTGACCTGCCCTGTAAAGGAAAGCCACGGATTGGTAGCTTGAATGCAAAAAGAGAGGAGCTCAAACTGAGAGGAACTTATGGATGGCCCTCCAAAATGCTCAGAAAGACACTGAACTCAAAATGGGGTTCATAGGGTACCATGCCTGTGTTTCTCATTGTCCAGGAATTCCCTCAGAAGTTCAGTTCCATCCCACCACTGTCACCAAATCTGCTAAAAAACAAAATTTAACTGAGTAAATTTGAGAATCTAATTGCCTTTATTAAATGATTCATGAATTGAAAAATAGCAGTTCTAGCAACTAGAACGGCAGTCTCAGTGTTGTAAGAAATGGAAGATTTAGACAGGAAAGAGGGCGGGACTAGGAAGTCATTTAGTAAAAGAAAAGAAAGGGTGTTTTTGGGCCCAGACATCTATTTTTGGGAAAAGGGAACTGGCACGGAATTTATCTTGCAGATTACCTTGCTAGTGCAACTCTAGAAATTTCAGATTGACTGTTTAGAGGTCACATTCTTAAGAGGAGATAAAACTGTAATTAAGTCTTGGTTTGCTATCATGAGGACAATTTTCGGCCTGTTATTTCTTTTTTATAATACATCTAATTTACTCACTTCAACTGTACAATTCAATGACTTTGAGTTACCATAGAGTTGTGTAACCATCACCACTATCTCTTACAGAAGACCTTTATAAACATCAAAAAAACTAGCTGCAGTGACAGAGGCTCCAATTTTCTCTAGTGCACTTATTTTTTTCTGCCCTGTGATATTGTAATTTTTAATAAGAAATGTATATTTGATTTTCATCTCTGTTTCTAGCACAGAGCTCCTAAAAGTCTTGGAATATCCTAAGCGAGGAGAGTGACAAAGATATCTTTTGTTGTGTTAATGACGTGACATTTGGACTGTACCTAAGGATGGGGGTTGGTTGCTAGGAGGACTAACCATGTGATTGGGGGGTTAGAACTTTCAGTCCCACCCTCCTGGCCCCGAGGGAGAAGAGAGGGGCTTGAGGTTGAATCAATTGTCAATGACTAATGATTTAATCATCCTGCCTATGTAATGAAACTTCCATAAAAACCAAAAAAAAATTACATTGAATGAGTTTGCAGGTTGGGATCCAAATCCATATCACAAGGGTTATACACATCAACTCCACAGGGACAGAAGCACCTGGCTTCAGAACCCTCCCATACCTCACCCTATGTATCTCTTCACCTGGCTGTTCATTTGTATCCTTTATCATATCCTTTAACAAACAGGCAAATGTAATTAAATGTTTCCCCAAGTTCTGTGAGCCACTCAAGCAAATTAATAGAAGCCAAAGAGGGGGTCACTGGAACCTCCAATCTATAGCCACTTGGTCAGAAGCACAGGGAACAATCTGGGCTTGGAAGTGGCATCTGACATTGGGAGAAGTAGTCCTGTGGGCATGAGCCCTTAACTTGCGGGATCTGATGCTAACTCTAGGTGGATAGTGTCAGGATTGAAATATGTTGTATGATTAAATTTGTATACATTTCTCCTGTTAATCTGTCTCCAGTCAGCTTAATTCTTAGGCCATCCACAGAACCTAAGAGGGTAGAAGGAGGTTTTTTTCTCCCCTGCAGATGCCTTTCTCCTCTCAATCTAACACCCACCACTGTTCAGTTATACCAGAAAACATAGATTTACTTCCTCTTGTACTATTACTAGGAAAATATTAGGATGACAACTTAATGCAGTACACTTTCACTCTTGGAAGTACAGACTTGGAGTCTTATTGGCTCCCCCTTTATTCAGGGGAAGTGCCAATTTTTGCAACTGAAAATTCAGTGTGCCTAGTTAAATCTGTAGTCAAATAAACAGTGAATCACTCTTTAGTATAACTATGTTCCATGCAATATTTGTGATATGCTAAAATATTTTTGTTATTTATCCAAAATTTGAATTTAATGGGACATTCTGCATCTTATCCAGTTAGCACGTAAAATACAGAACTCTCAGGTAAATAGAAATTCCATTCAAACAATAAATAATGTTCACAGTAACTATTTGCTATATAATATTTAGGATATTAGGATATTAAAACATGTGTCTTTTATCCAAAATTCGAATTTAATTTAGTGTCTATGAGGTTATCTGGCAACACTGTCTGTTCAGCTTCTCAATAGACACAGATTAGTAAAACAATGCTCAATTGTTGACCAAGGATGTAACAGAATTCATGTGTCCTCATTCCGTGCATCTTTCATGTCAGGATCCTCAAAGACTGAAATATAGCTTATAGCTTGAAGGCAGAAAGATGGCAAATATAGAAACCACCAGCGGGAGGGCTCACAGTATCGAATGGCAAAATCTAGACGTCCTAATATGATCTGCCCAATACTATTGACACAGTCTGTCAGGGTCATTCCCATGGCTTGGAATCTGAGTGTTGTCCGTTCTACAACTGAAAGAAAACACAAACAGGATTTTGGCTTTAAACTATGGTGGAATATCAACATCAAATAAGGCCTTGGAAAATGTACAAGATCAAAAGTATTGACTTACTGAGCATAGCACTGTTTACCATGATGTTCACAACAGAAAGGCCATCCAAGAAGCACAGTGAGCAGTCAAAGAGGCACAGGTGTCAGCAATGGCAAACTGGAGCAAACATGACCTGAGGATTAACTTCCTCCCAAACCTGAAAAACAGGTACAGGTTAGACCAGGGAACAAAACAACATATTGTAAAAGTAAGAGTGAAAAAGGACACATTTTGAAATTTAGGGAATGTTTTCACAAGTGAAACTTTGCACTTAAAACCTTGCAAAATCAACAGATAATCAACAATAGATGTTCTCAGAAGCAACTCTCTCTGTTAGTAAATAGATTCTTAGTGTAACAAAGCTCCTTCTCTAATTTGCTGCCAGTAGATCTTTGACACCAATTCAAATGAAATAAGACAGGCTGCAGTATTGGAAGATTTAACACATCATAAATATTCCCTGTACTAACTGATGCATTTAGCAGAGAAGGAAGTCTGTATAGTGTCTAGAATGCAGTGGATCTAACTTTGTTCTTGGGGTTCTAGGACCATGCAGGCTAAGGCTGAAGTTATGTGAAAGATTTCGTCCTATTATTGATTTCTAGCTTCACACCGTTGTGGTCAGAAAAGATACTTTATATTATTTCAATCTTCTTAAATTTTCAGAGTTTTTTGTGACCTAGCATATGATCTATGCTAGAGAATATTCCATGTGCACTTAGAAAGAATATGAATTCTGCTGCTGTTAGATGGAATGTTCCGTATATCTCTGTCCCCTACTACTATTGTATTGTTGTCTATTTCTCCCTTCATATCTGTTAGCAAGTGCTTAATGTATTTAGGTATTTCAATATTTGGTGTATATATTATTTTCCAGTTTTATTGAGATATAATTCACATATAGCACTGTATAGGTTTATGATGTACAGCATAAAGACTTGACTTACATACACTGTGAAATGATCAACAAAATAAATTTAGATAACAGCCATCATCTCAAATAGATACAAAAATAAAAAATATTTTTTTCTTTGTTGTGAGAACTTTTTGGATCTACTCTGTTAGCAACTTTAAAATATATCATACAGGGACCAGACTGGTGGCTTAGTGGTTAAGTTTGTGCTCTCTGCTTCAGCAGCCCAGGGTTCAGGGGTTTGGATCCCAGGTGCAGACCTATGCACTGCTCATCAAGTCAGCAATGGTCACACACCTCTACGTAAGCGCCTCTGTCATCAGAAACAGCAATCAGAACACAGATCCTTGATGTTTGAATGACAAGGTCCTTTTTGCCCGCCGTGGCTCCCACAACCTGCTCCAGAAACATGAGCATGGCTACCCACTACAGGGATGAGTGTGTGTGAATGGTAGCCACTAATGTGGTAATGGTTGAAATTGACTGAAATTAATCACAATTTATCAGCCAAGCCTTCACCTGGGAGCTGCAAGCTTTGATTAGACTTCATATTTCTAAAATAGTTAACCAGATACTTTCTGCCATTGTTTTTGTTGTCCACATAAAAAGATGTTTTCCTGGTGCTTCTTACTCTTCCATCGTCCCTGATGTCACTTCTTACATCACTCTTTTTCAATCCCTGCATCACTGACCATCTTGTGGAGCAAAGTTACTGGTTTGCAACATCAAAGGACTATGAAGAACTGTGGGACACTCTCCCCCAGACACGCCAGAATCTATGGACCGAGCACCATCCTTCAAGATGAACAACAATAGGTTCTATCTGGTCCTTGTTATGATAGGATCACAAACATTTCATTAAGAGGAAGAATGTGGCTGGAGAAGCCAATAATATTCATTAAGGATGATTTCCCTGGAATTCCTTACGTGTCTTTCTCAAATTCTGTAGTTTGTAATTTTTGCACTCCCTTGTCTCTCAGACGGTATTTTGGAAGTGAAAAGCAGAAGAATCTTGATTGACTTTGTTTTCAAAATCTAAAGTTCATAGGATAACTAGAGGGTTTCTGGAAGAGGTAATGAAAGAAGAGGAAGGAAGTTGAGTGATTGGGAAGGTGTGAAATCTGTGGAGAGTCTGTAGGTTATGGGGAGAAAGGCCCAGTCCTGACCCATGGTAGTGCCCCAGGGAAGCAGAAGACCCAGACAGAGTGGCTGCTTAGGGAGCCGAACAATCAGAGTGGAAGCCTGAGATTCCAACACCTCATGGGCTGAATGGGAAGTTGTAGGAGTCAAGTGTGTAGAGGGCTAGTATTAGCCTGGTAATTTCCTTGAACAGATAACTGATAACCCATAGCTACCCTCTCTTGTTGTCACTCCATCACTTTGGCATTGCATGTGCCTGTGTGATCTAGACATTTTTGGTAGAGAAGGATTGTGGCAATAATCTCCAAACAACTGACCTGTGATTTACTGCCAACCAGAAGGAAATGGGAACTTAAAGTTATTTTGACTCGTAGAAATTTAAAATGTGAGACCCTACCTGCACTTGTGTATTAACATACATACCCATTACATCTATTTTATGCCTATTTTTTCTTTTCACATTCAGATGCTTATCACACCTGGTAGTTACTACATGCTCAAAAATGGCTGCTAAATTAATGAAAATTTGTTTCAAATCTCTTAATAATGATGCCAATATGTGTTTTTAGCATCTCTCTATCATGTATTATTTTATAGTTTCACCATCAATCAAAGAGTTTCTATTTAACTATATTCTCACCAGCCTTGACAGTGATCACATTATAAGTTGATCTTTCATTTTAGTTTCTATTGTTTAATTCCAGTAGGTTTGTACATATTTTCATAAATTGATTGCCCATGATTCTTTTTTTCTCTTGAAAATGATATCTGCTGCCTTTTACTCATTTTATATGGAATTATCTATTATCTTTTTGGATAGATATTACGATAATTCTACATAGTAAAAGTACATTTTAAAAACTATTTATGTTGTCATTTGCTCTTTCATTTTTGACATGATATAATACTTTGAAATTTTACATGTTCTTCATTTAAACTTTGAATAAAGTTACAAAGGAGAAAGTAACAATCCCTTAGAAGTCCACCACTAAAAGTTACCTGTTTTTATCACTTTGATGAATATTTTTCTAGTTTTTTCTGATAAGTTGTTAGGGTTTTGCCCCACAGAGGCTTCAAATGAGTAGTATTCAAATATACTTGTCTTTAAATTTCTGGCTTTTGTGTTACTGTTCAAAACCTACTTAACCCAAGATATTGTAGGCATGCTTTCTAATGAATATTAGAGTTTTTCAATTTCATTTAACATTTTATTAAAGTATAATTTTTTAGTTTAGGTTAAGAGGTCACATTATAGTCATTTATTTTTAAATAGTTATTTATGCTATTTGTTGGATAATCCTTCTTTTTACCCTGTGATTTATGATGCCAATATTACATATTAAGTGTTGCATTTACTGTGATCTGTGTCTGGAATTCCTTAGGTATGTAAATGCATCTGCTATTACTATTTGACTATTTCACTTATAATAAAGGTGAACATTTGCTATCCCACACGCTAGCCAGACTCCCCTCACGTCGTGATTTTCTTTTTTTTGAATTACCTTATATTTAGTATCTAGATAAATTTGTAACCATTTTTCAAATCTTCCAAAAGTATGTAGTTTTTCATTGTAATTACTACATCAACTATTCTAGCAATTAATTCAGGGAAGAATTGCCCTTTTGAGTTCTAATCAAATTTCTCATCCAGAAACAAGCTGGCTATCTAAAATTATATTAACATTCTAAGTTCTTTTAAAATATTATTTTTATTCACATTTCTTATTATGATATTTATAAGTATGTTATACTTAGTAATTTAATACTGCAATGGGAAAAAAACCATTTTTGTTGTATACTTTTATTTATTAATTTTACATATTTTCCCTTATGAGGAATTATCTCATTTTCCCCCTTTATCTTGCTCTTGAATCAGCAGTTAGGTAGCTCTTGCAATTCCTTAAAATGGTGTCACTTTCATGGAAATATCTTCCTGCTTTGCTTTTCTCCAGCTTTTTCTCCTGGTAAAAATACAATGAAACCAACAAACACAAAAAATGAAAAGACATGGAATAAGCGTGTATGTACTGCATTCTTTAGGTCAAGCTTATCCTTCGCCAATGGCTTCACTAAACCCATGAACCTTTCCCAAAGGTTTTGAGTAAATCTTGTGAAGAATAAGAACCAGCTCCCAGGGCAGGATCTGGAAAGTCAGCTTTGACAGTTTGTACTCTCACCCCTAGACATCATGGCATTGGACAAAGGGGTTTTAGAAAAGGCAAAGAAGTACAGAAAAGTTTGAGAATCTTTCCCCATTCTTCATCACTTTAAAATCTCTCTTCTCAACACTTTCCTTCTCAGTGAAATTGAGACAGTCTGAATCTCACAGATTGCACAACAGGACTCCTTTCCTTGAGAAACATCATCTGTGGAAGGGGCTCTTGTCCTATCCCTGACCTCCCTCCGATTATTCAGTGGCCAGGGCAGTCCTCAGGCCTTGTGGTGGTTAATCTTATACGTCAATTTGGCTAGGCCAGAGTGCCCAGATGTTTGGTGAAACACTAGTCTAGATTTTTCTGTGAAGGTTCTATTGAGGTGTTATTAGTATTTAAATTAGTAGACATTGAGTAAATCATGTTACACTCCACAATGTGCAGGGCCTCCTTCAATCAGCTGCAGGCCTTAGGGAAAATGATAGTTCCCCCAGAGGAAGAAGGAATTCTGCTTCCAGATTTGCCTTCAGTCTGATGAGCACTTCCTTCAACTCTTCCCTGAGTCTCCAGGCTGCTGTCTGCTTGTGTATTTCGGACTTGTGATCTCCCACAATCTCGTGAGCCAATTCTTTAAAATAAATCTGTCTTGCTCTATATATACGCATCCTATTAGTTCTGTTTCTCTAGAGAATCAGAATCAGATTATACAGGCCTACAGGAACCAACAGTCTCAGAAAGCTTATCTGCCCTCCCTGGGCTGAGGGCTTCCAGGGCCAAGGGGATGACAATCCTGTGTTTGGATCTGTGCATGCTTGCAAAATATCTTCAGGGCTCTGTATGTCATACTAGGGCACGTAATTTTGGCTGCTTCACCATTAAACCTACTGGTTCAGGCTAGGGAGAGCAGATCTGTTTGATCTGTGTAGGTTTGTGGGAATCTGAGGCTGCTGTGGTAGAAAGATGAGTCTGTAGCTAAAGCAAAGGCACTGACCACGTGGAAATAGTCTGGGTCTAAAACTTCCTCTGGGAAAAATGACCTTGATTCTTGTGTTGTCCCCTTCATCACAGACTTATAATACACAGCAACCCTAAGGGACAGATAGAGGGTTTACTCACTCATTTTCCACGTCCTGGATAGAGTCAGGCAGGGGCTGATCCCTGGTTTCAGGAAGGAGTCGGACAACAAGTCCAGCGAGGATGGGAAATACTCCATAGATGATCCAGGGAAGGCGAGGGGAATACACCACTAGGATCATCAAGAGGGGAGCCAGGGCTGCCCCAATATTACCAGCAATTCCGATGATTCCTAAACCTATTGCTCTTGGGGTGCAAACAATAATACAAAAAAACTGGTCAAAATCTGCAACTGTAATTTGTGATTTATTATTTTGCTTTGCTTACGAGAGATAGCACATCAGTGTGTTTAGAAATGGAGATTGATGACATACTCTTGTTTTGAACATTTTCTCTCTTATTAGCTATCAATTAAAAAAAATTTTTTTTGAGGAAGATTATTCCTGACCTAACATCTGCTGCCAGTCCTCCTCTTTTTGCTGAGGAAGATTGGCCCTGAGCTAACATCTGGGCCCATCTTCCTCTATTTTACATGGGATGCCTACCACAGCATGGCTTGACAAACAGTGCATAGGTCCACATCCAGGATCTGAACTGATAAACCCCAGGCCACTGAAGCAGAATGTGTGAACATAACCACTGTGCCATTGGGGTGGCCCCATTTTTTTTCAAGTTCACATGTGCATTAGGACAGATTTGATCAATAAAAAAATACTCTTATCCATAGCATTTATACTTGGTGAGTTTCAGGAGATTATAGGGGAAGAAACATTAAAGGACTTAGTGCCTCGCAAAAAGTCAGTTTTTAATAAAATTTGGCTATAATTTTTATTATTATTACTATTATAATTAATTTTTTTGATAACTTCCCTACCTTAGTTTGCTTCTCCCAATAGCTGTACGTTATCTACAAAAGATCTGTTTTGATCCTGAGTGAGCGTCCATGAACTTTGTACCTGATTACAGTGGGGATTAGTTCATTTCCATGGGCAAGTGCACTGGTGATAGCGGCAGAAGAAACTCCTATTCCCAAAGATGCCAAAAACACACGCGGGGTCTGCATTTCTGGAGAGAGGAAGACCAGTGAGACTCCAGAAATTGGAGCTGAAGAAATCAACATCTCTCAAATTACAAATGAAGCAGACCATATTGGAGGTGTTTGCAAGGATAAAATATATTGTACAGAAACTACACAGAGTCGGAAAATGTGCAGTGTCTAATCAGATGAGAAATGTGACCATCAACATATTATGGCTTATGGAGAATAAAATGATTGAGTTATTTCATCTTCTCCCATTGCATATCTGAGCTTTGCCAGAAATGAAGAGGGGAAGGTGAGTCCCGCAGGTGCTCTCTTGAGTTAATTCTGTTCTGTGTCTCCTTTGCCCTTCACACAGAATGCAGGGCTGCCATGTGAGAGATTATGGAGCGGTATATGACTCATCCATTTGACAGTTTTAAACCTATGAGTTTGCACAATATTGACAAGAGGCTAGTAATGGAAAGAGAGTAATAAAAAAATTAAAAACAAGACTTCTATGTTGATGGGAGAGCAGGAGAGTAGCTTGATCTGGAATGTTTCAATATTCAAGTATAAGGACATTTATTAGGAAAAAAGCTGGACTTTGGCAACCACTGAAGGGAAATTTTAGAGGGTTTTCTATCCCTGACTTGTCCTCACTCTTTCCAAAAAATTTCATTAGAAACCTTACAGCGTTGGAGTGAACTTTGTTGTAAGGTTGCAAACTTGCATTATTGCTGACATTAAAGATGAAGAGTAAAGCCCACCAATCCAGGATCTTGTAAAACACATACATATGCTGGGAGTTAGGTGAAGCATGGTGGCCACCCAGTTTCCCCTATATGTTACATATGATCATTCAATTTAGTGAAATAGGTTCTGAGAGAGACTCTTAACTTCTTAGTGCCTTGTTCCTTCTGTACACTTCTCTGACTGAATATAAGTATATTTTGCTTTCTTGAGGTCAATATGATGCCCCTAAACCAGCGTTGCTATTATGGAGACCTGATATGAGACACGTGAGTGGATACGTAGAGATCAGAGAATAAATTGTCACTTAATCTGCAGTAATAAGCTAAAGCCCAGAAGAGGAAGTGACAGTATTGTGTCCTCACATGGGATATAATGACAAGGTCTAGACACTCTATGCTTGCTATATAAAGTGTGATTGGCCAAAGCTAAGTGATTAATCGCTGTCCTAGAAAACTGTCAGTAATAGATGGCATCAGTTTCCAGATACCTCTGGAATCCGATGAAGACAACCATATTTCTGAGCTGACCTTTACTCATCTTTGGTTCTTTTTCTGAAAACTTCATGGCAGAAGCAGTACTAACCCCCCATATTGATTTCAGGGAATCTTTAGAATACAATTCTCCTTTTCCTTCTGGTTTCAGGTAGGTGTGACCCCCTAGAATCCATGAGCAATGGAGAGAAGCCATTTCCCACTATGTGGGCTTCTTACCTTGGGGCACAAATATGATGGCCAGAATGGAGATTCCCAGCAGGAATAGGAAAAGCATCTGGCTTACTCTACGGCCCAGGTGATTCAGTGCCAAAAGGGCAACATAATTGCTTGGAAGTGTGACTACACCAAAAAGCACCTGGAACAGGAAAATATTTTTCCCCAAGTGCTGGAGGTGGAGACTCAGGCCATAAAAAGGAATGAAGGTTGCAAATCTATGGTTAAATGAAGAGAAAAAACAAATGCCATCAGGTTTAGATTCTCTGTCTTACAAATGATAATACTGAGCCAAGAAGCCAGGGGTTGGTGTCATGTGAGAAGACATGGTCTGATTTGTAGAAGATTTATATTGATTATGTCTTCTTATTTCCTATATTTTTGATACTCTGGTCTTTAGATCCTTGATCTTGAGGAGTCTGCCTTTTCCAGGGCTTGATAATTCCTCGACATAGTTAATTACTCCCTTGTGAGTGTACCTTTGATTTACAAGTCTCCAAACTGGAGCCCACACCCCCAACTATCTCCTTTATCAAACGCACACCAAGTCAATATGCCCCCAACCTAAATCAACCCAGGACCAGGTACTGGACAACAATGGACCATCACTACAGCCTAGAGTCCACTAAAATTATTTAAACTTTCCAATCCTAAGCTTAATCAGAATACTTACCTTCTTTTCCCATTCCTTCTGACAAAAAAAAAAAAAACCACACACACACAATAAAGGCTGTTGGCCATGCTCTTTCTTTTCTTCTCTCTTTTGACTTCTTTTTTTTTTGAGGAAAATTAGCCTTGAGCTAACTGCTGCCAATCCTCCTGTTTTTCCTGAGGAAGACTGGCCCTGAGCTAACATCCATGCCCATCTTCCTCTACTTTTTATGTGGGACACCTACCACAGTATGGTGTGCCCAGCAGTGCCATGTCTGCACTCAGGATCCGAACTGGCGAACTCCAGGGCACCGAAATGGAACATGCAAAATTAACCACTGTGCCACCAGGCCGGCCCTCTCTTTTGCCTTCTAATTCACCCTGGTGCCTCTCTGAATGGCCCTGTAGGCTGTTTCATGCCTCTTCTTTCTAGGGATCTGTGAATATAAACTTTCTTTATGACAATCATTCTGGAGTGTGTGTCTTACCACACATGATTAAAACAAGCTTTGGGTACATTTTAAACAGAATTTCCTTGAACGTTAATGATTTTTAAATTACTATAAAATAATATTATGTTAAAGGAGATTATAATTATTGCCAAGTTTTTGGGGGGTGTGAAGAGTGTTTTTCTGGAGATACATGGGGGTTCTTTTAGAGTTTTAGGGTTTTTTTCTATATCCTGATCACTGTGATGCTTACATATTTACATATATAAATATTCATTGAGTTGCATATATTTGAGTGCTTTTCTGTTTGTAATTTTACTTCAAATAAAATGAAAACAAATCAGTGAAGAATCCTAAGCTAAAATCTGTACCGTGATTGAAGTTCTCAGCATCATCTCCAGTGATGAGCCTAGTAGAAAGATATGATAAAAAAACTTTTCATGATACAAATAGGTTCATGTCACTCTTTCATTAACCCTTTCTCTAACTATAAGCGTAACAATTATCTTTGTGTCTTTCTCACATTTTATCTCAAATCTATACTTAAGCATGTTGTGTCTCCTAAAATAAAACATAGAATCTTGTCTCCACTATTTTAACATCCCTCATCCACTATCTGAAGCCTACCTCACGAAGGACAGTAAACAGATCCTTTTACGCAGGTTGGGTGTGCGGAACAAGTCACACACTGTATGTTTGGTCCGTGCTGCCTCCAACTCCTCCTGCATAGTGGATGTCAAAACCTTCACAACAATAACAGCAAACAGTTCAGTTGTCACAAAATGGTAGACATTGTGAACCTCCAACAGAGGACAAGATAGAAGATTTCCCTTTTTGTCCGACAGAAAATACAAACATGGAAGATAAACATAATTAATGAGATTAAAAATAATGCAGAAAGCATTAAAAATAGAGCAGACTAAATGGAGGACACAATTAGTGATGATGAAGATAGAAAGCTAGAAATGATTCAGGTGGAGGAAGAGAGAAAACTGAAATTTTTTAAAAATGGAATTCTTGGAGAGATATTCACTTAATGAGGAAGTAACACAAAGATTATAGGTATCCCAGAATTAGAAGAGAGAGAGAAAGGAACAGAAAGCTTATTCAAAGAACTAATAGCTGATAGCTTCCCAAACGTGGGGAGGAACCTGGACATGCAAGTACATAAAATTAATGGAACTCTTAATTACCTCAATGCAAAAACACCTTCTGAAAGGCATATAATAAAACTGTCAAAAGTCAATGACAAAGAATAAATAATAAAGGCAGCAAAGAGAAGAAAATAAGCTACAAAAGGAACCTCCATCAAGATTTCAGCAGATTTCTCAGCAGAAATCCCAAAGGCTAGGAGATAGTGGAATGATATATTCAAACTACTGAAAGACAAAAAAATATGAGGCAAGAATACTCTATCTATAAAAATTATTCTTAAGGTATGATGGAGTGATAAAAGCTTTCCCAGACAAAAAAAAAATTTTAAAAAGCTGAGGGAGTTCATTACCACTAGATCTGACTTATAAGAAATGATGAAGGGAGCCCTCTGACCTATAAAAAAAGGGCAAGGATTTACAAAGATTTGAGCAAGGAGATAGACAGAATAAAAAATTTTTAGCTCTATATCAGAATAGGTTAGTCAACACTTAATTAAAACATAAGTGATGAATGGAAAGAAAACATCAAAAATAACTATAAACACTGCAATTTGGTGACAATCTCACAGCACAAGAAAAATAATTTGTGACAAAGAAAACAGAATTAGAAGAGGAAAAGGACAGAACCTGCATAGGCTAATGGAGATGAAGGTATCAGAAAAAGGACTATCTCTTCTATGAGACCTTTTATACAACCTAATGATAACCACAATAAAAATAATTCAGAGCAGAGTAATAAATTATAAATAGAGAAAAGCAGGACAGAAAGCCAACAAACTGAAATGGCAGACAGAAATACAAGGAAAAAGAAACAATAGAAATATAGAACAATCAGAAAAAAAAAGATAAAATGACAGTATTAAGCCTTCATATATCAATAATCACTTTAAATGTAAATGGATTAAATTAACCAATCAAAAATACAGAGTGGCTTGATGGAGTAAAAAACAATACTCAACAATATGGTGCCTCTAGGACACTCATCTCAGCTCTAGAGACAAACATAGGCTCAGAGAGAAGGGATGGAAGATGGTAATGCAAGCATCTTTTGCTTTGGTAATCAAAAGATAGCATGTGTAGCCAACCTTATATTAGAGAAAAGAGACTTCAAGGCAAAAAGACAACAAGAGACAAAGATGGAGATTATATAATGATAAGAGATATTCCTCAAGAAGACATAACACTTATTAATACATATGCACCTAACATAGGAACATAAAAGTATATAAAGCTCCTATTAGCAGACTTAAGGAAGAAATTGACAGCAACACTATAATGGTTGAGGACCTGAACACCCCACTTACATCAGTGGCTAGATCATCTGGAAAAAAAGTCAACAAGGAAACAGTGGCCTTCAATGAAACACTAGACCAGAAGGACTTAATAGGTATATATAGAACATTCCACTTAAAAATAGCAGAATACACATTATTCTCAAGTGCGCTTGGAATATTGTCAAAGATAGACCATATGTTGGGAAACAAAACAAGCCTCAGTAAATTTAAGAAGATTGAAATCATATCAAGCATCTTTTCCTGCTACAATGGTATGAAACTAGAAATCAACTACATAAAAAAAGCTGGAAAAGTTACCAATATGTGGAGACTAAACAACATGCTACTGAACAAATCTTAGGTCAATGAAGCAATCAAAGGAGAGATAAAAAAGCTACTTGGACACAAATGAAAATTGAAGACACAATATGCCAAAACTTATGGGATGGAGCACAAGTGGTACTAAGGGAAGTTTATAGAAATACAGGCCTACCTCAAAAAAACAAGAGAAATCTTAAATAATCAATCTTAAACTGTACTTAAAATAACTAGAAAAAAAAGAACAAACAAACCCCTAACTCAGTAGAAGGAAGGAAATAATAAAAATAGAGCAGAAATAAATGAAATAGAGACTAAAAAAAACACTTGAAAGAATCCATGAAACTAAAGAGCAGCTTTTTTAAAAAGATAAACAAAATTGACAAACCCTTAGCTAGACTCACTGAGAAAAAAGAGAGAAGACACAAATAAGTAAAATAAAAAATGAAAGAGGACAAATTACAATGGACACCATAGAAATACAAAGGATTATAAGAAAAGAGATTGAAACAGTAATCAAAAATCTCCCAAAAAACAAAAGTCAAGGACAAGATATCTTCTCTGGTGAATTCTACCAAATATTTAAAGACGTAATATGTATCCTTCTCAAGCTCTTCAAAGAAATTGAAAAGTATGGGACACTTCAAAAAATTAAAAATAGAAATACCATGTTATATAGCTATCCCACTGCTTAGTATTTATTCAAAGAACATGAAAGAAAAAGTCAAACAGGTTTACACATCCCTATGTTCATCACAGAATTATTCATGATAGCCAGGATGTGGAAGCAACACATGTGCCCATCAATGGATGAACACATAAAGAAGATACAACGGAATACTGCTCAACCATAAAAAAAGAGAAACAACATGGATGTACCTAAGTAAATTAAATCCTGGAGACAAAGACAAACACAGTATGATTTCACTAATATGTGGAAGATAACCAAACACATAGATAAGGAGAACAGATTAGTGGTTACCTGAAGGGAAGAGGGTGGGGGAAGGGCAAAAGGGGTAAAGGGGCACATTGTATCATGATGGATAAAAACTAGACTATTGGTGATGAACACGATGAAGTCTATAAAGCAACTGAAATAGGATAACGTACACCTGAAATTTACCCAATGTTATAAGCCAATATGACCTCAAAAAAAAAAAAAAAAACTACAGAACTCCTCATGGTACAATCAGTTCCATCTTAGTCTTTTTCATAACCCTCTCACTGTCCCCAAACATAGCAATTATCTTTGTGGCTTCCTCATGTTTTATTTCAAATCTTTCACTATAACATGTTGCATCTTTGAAATATCATCACATCTCCACTATTTTAACTTTCTTCATGCACTGTCTGAAGCCTACCTCATAAAGGACAGTACACAGGTCCTTTTATGCAGGTTAGGTGTGTGGAATAAGTCATACACAGAGAAGGGTTGTTCTGTGTTGTCTTCAGCTCCTCCTGCATGGTGGATCTCAAAACCTTCAACAACAACAACAGCAAAACATCCCATTGTCACAAAATAGTAGACATTGTGAAGCCCCCAACAGAGGACAAGATGGTTGACTTCCCTTTTGTTCACTGGAAAATACAGCCAAGGAAGATGCAATGACAGGTGTAAAAGTGGGATGAAAGGTGGATTAGGGAGTTAAAGGGGCCTGAGGGAAATTTTACAGTAACAAGGACATTTTAATACAAGACACAATTTGGCTGCAGGACATCAAAATTGGTGTGGAGGTTAGAGATATAGATCATGAAGTTGACTAAGTGAAGAATTGCTTGGACTATAGTCCAAAGCATTGTTTATACCAGATGAGCATGAAAAGTCTGGCAACTGAGCTTATTTTTCAGCTGGCTGCTCTTATTAGAAAAGCAGTTTTTTTCAGGAAGGAGAGTAATTTTCTGAGTGCCTTTATTCTGGTTCTTTGGTGAGCCTCTTTCAGGAAAATCTTGGCATGTGTTGTCCCTCCATGAATGAAATGCCTAAAATTAAATGTGAGCATCAAATCAGGAGAGATCTTAGTGTAATATGATTTATACCCACACTTTATAACCTGGCATTATACAATCCCTCTGCCACATGCTAGGTATACTTTGAGGAAGGTAACAGGATATCTCTAAGCCTCAATCTCTTTGTCATTAAAAAGATGAATAAGAATAAGAAGATGTGGCCACCTATCAGATGGGAGAAGATGTTTGTAAATCATGTATCTGATAAGGAATTAATACCCAAAATATATACAGAACTGATACAACTCCATAGCAAGAAACAAACAAAATAATTAAAATGGGCAGAGGATATAAACAGACGTTTTCCCAAAGAAGACATCCAGAGGGTCAACAGGTACAGGGAAAGGTGCTCAACATCTCTAATCATCCATGAAATGCAAATCAAAACTACAGTGAGATATAACCTCACACCTGTTAGAATGGCTATCCTCAAAAAGGCAAGAAATAACAAGATTTGGTGAGGATGTGGAGAAAAAGGAACCCTTGTGCACTGTTAGTGGGAATGTAAATTAGTGCAGCCACTATGGAAAATAGCATGGATGTTCCTCAAAAAATTAAAAATAGAACTACCATATGATCCAGCAATTCTACTTCTGGATATTTATGTGTAGAAGATGAGAACACTAACTTCAAAAGATATATGCACCCTCATGTTCATTGCAGATTTATTTACGGTAACCAAGATATGGAAACAACCTAAGTGTCCACTGGTATATGAATAGATAAAGAAAATATGGTGTATATATATGTACAATGGAATATTATTCAACGACAAAAATGAAATCTTGCCATTTGAGAGAACACAGATGGACCTTGAGGACATTATACTAAGTGAGATAAGTCAGACAGGGACAGCAAATGCCATGTGTTCTCATTGTATGTGGAATCTAACAAAACAAAACCAGGTTCATAGATACAAAGAAGAGAGTGATCATTTCCAGAGGTGGGGGTTGGGATTGTGGGCAAAATGAGTGAAGGGGGTCAAAAGGCGCAAACTTCTAGGTATAAAATAAATCATGGATTTGTTACATACAGCATGGTGACTACAGCTAATAATACTGTATTGTATATGGGAAAGTTGCTAAGAGAGTAGATCTTAAAAGTTCTTATCTCAAGAAAAATAAATTTTGTAGCTGTGTATGGTGATGAATGCTAACTAGACTTGTTGTGGTTGTTCATTTTGCAATATATATAAATATTGAATTGTTATGTTGTAAACCTGAAACTAATATAATGTTATATGTCCATTATACCTCAAAAATAAAGAAGAAAATGTAAAAGAATAAGGATCAGGAGAACCAGTAAGAGAAAAAAATAATCTCTGTCACAAGGATTTCCAAAGCATATATGAGGTCACAAATGTGCATATGGAATTCAACCTAGCACAGCTCAGGCAGTTAGTGATTTGTTAATTATTCAAATAATATTAGCTCTATCTCTTCCAATCTCTACAAATGAAACCAACCATGAAGCTCATTAGAGAAAATTCCATGATGAAGAGAATTCAGAGAAATGAAAGGCCACCTTTCAGAGATCTGGAGTAATGAGCAGATTGGTATTGACATAAAGTGGAACAGGTTTAAGTTGGAATAATTGTCTGGAGGTGGTGTGTTTGGCAATCTATCAGATGGAGATTTAAACAGGACTAATACCACAAATTTCTGAATATCTTTACAAAATAAAAAACAATCAGATGAAGGCATATTAGCTACCCATCCGTGAATAGAATTCCTTGCTTAAATCACATTTTAACTGCTACTCATGTGCCATGCTCCCTTTCTTTCCCTTGGCATAGAGTGATTGTCAGCTGCCATTCACCTTGACCATACATCTTTTTTCTTGACTTCAGCTAGTATCACTTATTTTTCTATCTACATGGGCCCTGAAATATTTAATCTTTCCTTCTCTGGATTGGACCAGTCTGGTAGGCAAAATACTAGGTAAGTGCTTGGAACAAAGATAATTGCTAAGAAATTAATTGGTCCCAAAGAATTTTAAATAATTTAGGCATATAGCAACACAGTATGGAGGTGCCACAGAGGTCCACCTAAATTTCAAGGTCCACCCCCATCTTTTTTTTTTTTAAAGCACAAGCCAATGTTCTTCCCATCATATCAGGAACCCTCAGTGCCATTTTCTATGTAATGACTTTATCTCTGGGAAACCTTGATTTCTACCCACCATCTTCAGTGGGATCTGAATTCTCAGGAGCATTATGTAAAATCTTATAAAGGACTTCTGTTTTTCTCTGGGACTGTAAGAACTTCCATCATGTGTGCCATTGTACATGTTTCCAGAAATGTTTTATTTCTCCTTTTTGAATGGCTAACTTCTAATCTTCTCCTTTGTCAATAAAAGGAGGGTAGATTTTTTCCCCTTATATCCATTACCATTCTTTACATTCTCTAACCACTTTAAACATTTGGATTTAAAAGTGTCTATACATTTTTCTATCTCATATTAATGTGAAAGTTCCTTGCAGTCTGAGACTCTCTTTTATTTGGTATTCATGATTTAGCGCCATGCCTGGCACAATACAAGTTTTCAATAAATACTTTATGTATGTGCATGACATAAAGAATGATTTAACTAGTGATGTACAGCAATATTTGCCTTCCGTACCTGGGATGGAAAATAAGAAAGAGAAAGACTTCTCTGAGGCATTTCCACTCAGTCATGCTCTTAAAACTTGTAATAAGGAGAATTCAAACTCCATACAACATGGATTTGGACTGCTGTGGTCACTTCCATATTTCCAGGGATAGAATAAAACCTGCCACAGGTAGACATTTACTAAATATACCATGAAATAAAGTGTGTGGGTGAATAAACAGATTAGAGAACTTCCTTATGCTCTATTTTGCATGGTCACTAATCCTTCTACTGGTGTTACTGCTCTTAAAAATGGCCATCAGAACATTAATTGTAAGGAAATGGATTACCTTTTATTGCATTCTCTTATACAGAGTGAGACCAATATACAATGTTTTTCTAAAAAATAATTTTTCTTTAATTAATTTTTGAAGTTACATTGGTTTATAATGTTATGTAAATTTCAGGTGTACATCATGATATTTTGACTTCTGTCTAGGCAACATTGTTTTCACTACCCAAAGTCTAACTGCCATCCATCACCATATCCGTGTGCCTTTTTACCCATTTTGCCCTCCCCTCTTCCCACTTACCCTCTGGTAACCAACAACCTATTCTCTGTGTCTATGTGTGTTTGTAGTTGTTTTTATCTTCCATACATGAGTGAAATCATAAAGTTTCTGTATTTTTCCATCTGACATTTCATTTAGCATAATGCCCTCAAGGTCCATCCATGTTGTTGCAAATGGAAAGATTTCATCTTTTTATCCCTGAGTAGTATTCCATTGTGCATATATAACACTTTATCCATTCTTCCATTGATGGACACTTAGGTAGTTTCCAAATCTTGGCTTTATGAATAATGCTGCAATGTATATAGGGGAGCATATATCTTTTCAGATTAGTGTTTTCATATTCTTTGGATAAATACCCAGAAATGGAATAGCTGGGTCATATAAGATTTGTATTCTTAACTTTTTGAGGAATCTTCATACTGTTTTCAATAGAGGCTGCATGGGTTTACATTCCCACCAGCAGTGTATAAGAGTTCCCTTTTCTCCACATTCTCTAATACTTTATATTTCTTGTGTTTTTAATAGTAGTCATTTTGATGGACGTGAGGTGATATCTCAGTGTGGTTTTGATTTCTATTCCTTATAATTACTGATAATGAACATCTCAGGTGCCTCATGGCCATCTGTGTTATCTTATTTGGGAAAATGTCTATAAATATCCTCTTCTCTTTTAGTTGGGTTGTTTGTTTCTTTGTTGTTGAGTTGTATGAATTCTTTATATATTTTAGATATTACCCCCTTATCAGATATATGATTTGTAAATGTCTTCTCCCAATTGTTAGATTTTCATTTCATTTTGTTGATTGTTTCCTTTGCTGTGCAGAATCTTTTTGGTTTGATGTAGTTCCATTTGTTTATTTTTTCTTTTGTTTCCCTTGCCTAAGTAGATATGATATTCAAAAAGATACTGCTAAAACTGAAGTCAAAGAGTGTACTGCTTCTGTTTTCTTTTAGAAGTTTTATGGTTTCAGGTCCTACATTCGAGTCTTTAATGCATTTTGAGTTAAATTTTTTGTATGGTGTAAGATAATGGTGAACTGTCGTTCTTTTGCATGTGGCTATCCAGTTTTCCCCACCCCATTTATTGAAGAAACTTTCCTTTCTCCATTGTATGGTCTTAGGTCCTTTGTTGAAAATCAGGTGTCCATAGATTTGGGTTTATTTCTGGGCTCTTGATTCTGCTCCATTGATCTGTGTGTCTATTTTTCTAACAGCACCATGTTTTTTTTCATTAATATAGCTTTCTAGTTAATTTTGAAGTCAGGGATTGTGATGCCTCCAGCTTTGTTCTTTTCTTCTCAGAATTGCCCTGGCTATTTGTGGTCTTTTTTTGTTTCATGTAAATTTTAGGGTTCTTTGTTCTATTTCTGTGAAAAATTTCATTGGGTATTTGACAGGAATTGCATTGAATCTTTTAGATTGCCTTATGATGTATGGACATTTTAACTCTGTTAATTCTTCCAATCTATGAGTAGGGACCATTTTTCCATATTTTTTGTATTCTTTGAACAACGTTTTATAGGTTCGAGGGTACAGATCTTTAACCCCTTGGTTAAATTTATTCTTAAGTATTTTATTCTTTTAGTTGGTATTGTAAAGGAAATTGTATTCTTGATTTCTCTTTCAATTTCATTGTTAGTTTATAGAAACACAACTGATTTTTGTATGTTGATTTTGTACCTTGTTTTACTGCATTAATTTCTTATTTCTAATACTGTTTTTGGTGGATTCTTTAGAGTTTTATACAATATTAAAAATGTCATCTGTTGAGATATTTTCCTTTCATACATATTTTATTCAGAGTCTTTATCATAAATAGATGCTGCACCTTATTTAATGCTTTGTCTGCATCTGTTGAGACAATTATGTGAGTTTTATTCTTCATTTTGTTAATGCGGTGTGTCACATTGATTTGCAGAGGTTGAAGTATCCTTGCATCCCTGGAATAAATCTCACGTGATAATGGTGTGTAATCCTTTAACTGTATTTTTTTTGATTTTTTTTAGTATTTTTGCATCTATTCATCAGTGATATTGGCCTGTAATTCTTTTTTTGTGTTGTCTTTGTCTGGTTTTGGTATCAGGGTAATGTTGGCTTCATAGAATGAGTTGGGGAGTGTCCTGTCCTCTTCAGTTTTTTGGAAGAGTTTAAGAAGGATCAGTATAAAATCTTTGAATGTTTCATAGAATTCACCAGGGAAGTTGTCCAGTCCTGACTCTTTTGGGGGGGGGGGCCAGTTTTTGATTACTGTTTTGATCTCCTTACTAGTGATTAGTCTATTCAGATTCTAAATTTCTGTTGATTCCGTTTCAAAGACTGTATAATTCTAAGAATTTATCCACTTCTTCAAGATTATTTATTTTGTTAGCATATAGGTTTTTCTTGTTTCTCTTATAACCCAGTGTATTTCTGTGGTATGTGTTGTAATTTCTCCTCTTTCTTTTCTCATTTTATTTGAGCCTTCTCTCTTCTTTTCTTTGTGAGTCTGCAATTTATAATTGTTAATACTCAGTACTTTCTTTCTCCATTGAGTAAAATGTGTGTCCAATGCTTTCAGCAACAGCATTTCCTTTTCTAATGTTAACCCAAACAATGTTGACACCCATTGAGAACCAGGACAGTGAGGTCAGAAGATCCATACCCACTCCTGAGACCTTACCGTGCATTCCTTTTATGGATACTGACTAATATACATGTCAGGTCATGTCTTGCTCCCCTCCTGCTTACCTCAAGGGTTAGGGTGTCTCCCACATCCTTCTTTCCATTTCTGTGTGCAGCTTTTCTAAGTTCCTTTAAGCCATCCTCAGGTTTGTTGGTGATAATAAGCCACCGAGCAGACTCCATCAGCCATCTGATCAAAGAAGAGAAAAGAGGTGCGGTTAACTCTCATTTGCCCATTTTTCACATAACCTTTGTCCAGAGATGGGAATGGTTTTGAAATATGCCACCCAAAATGTGCTGCTTTGATATATTGATTATTTGAGCTGAAGGCACTTGAAAAACAGCAGATGCAGGAAGAGCTCTCTGTTCTCCCATTTCTACCTAAAAGTAAGTCATAAAATTTCCCGTGAGAAAGATGACCTTCCTTGCCAGGAAGAGAAGAACATTCTTATCACCAGAGACTGGGAATTGACACTGAAATGGACCTGTACAAACTTACTAAAATGACTCTTATTTTCCCTTAGTTTCCCCATATATTTCCTAGTCATAGTCCCATAAATTACTGCCCCTAGGTCAAGCCACATTGTCTTGTCACTTCCCCTAAATGTAAAGTTTTTTCATATGTAGAAATGTATATAACTTTTGGCTTAATGACTTCTTTAGGTCTTCGTTTTTCTTCTGAAGACTCCTGTGTGCACAAAAAAATATAAATAAATTTGTATGCATTTCTCCTGTTAATCTGTCTTCTGTCAGCTTAATTCTTACAGCATCTACAGAACCTAAGAGGGTAGAAGGCAGTTTCTTCTCCCCTGCTGATGCCTTTTCCCCCAATCTAACACCCACCACTGTTTTGTTATACCAGAAAATATAAATTTACTTCCTCTTATGAGATAACTAGGAAAAACATGAGGACGACACCATGATGCAGTACACTTTCACTGCTGGGAATGAAGACTTGGAGTTATATTGACTTCCCTCTTAATCAGAAGAAGTGCCAATTTTATCAACTAAAAATACAGTGTGCCTAGTTATATTTTTATTCAAATAAACAGTGAATAACTCTTTAGTGTAACTATGTTCTGTGCAATACATAGAACATAGTTATACTAAACTATTATTTGTTATTAATCCAAAATTTGAATTTAATGGAACATTCTGTATTTTATCCAGTTAGCAAATAACAATAGAGAACTCTCAGATAAAGAGAAAATTCACACAAGTGATAATTTTCAGTGTAACTATGTGCCATATAACATTTGGGATATTATTACAAAATATTTGTTGTTTACTTGAAATTCAAATTTAATTTAGTGTGCATGATGTAATCTGGCAACCTTGTCAGTTCATCTTTTAGAGTTGCACAGATAAGTAGAGCACATGTTCAAGTGTTGACCAGAGACCAAACAGAATTCATGTCTCTTGATTACATGCATCTTTCATTCCAGGATCCTCTAAGACTAAGAGAGAGCTTATACCTTGAAGACAGAAAGATGAGAAATACAGGCAGAGAAACCACAAGCTGTAGGGTGCGCCAGTCTCTAATGGCAAAAGCCAGACCTCCTGATATTATCTGTCCAATGCTATTTGCACAGGTTTTCATTGTTGTTCCCATGGCTTGGAATCGAGGTACTGTCCATTCTACAACTGAAAGAAAACACAAACAGGATTTTGACTTTAAACAGTGGTGGAATGTCAACATCAAAGTCAGGGCTTGGAAAATGTACAAGATCAAAAGTGTTGACTTACTGAGCATAGTACTATTTAACATGATGGTTGTGATAGAAAAGCCAGCCAAGAAGCGTAGTGAGCAGTAAATGAGGAAGGTGGGAGCAAAGGCTGCACAGGTGTCAGCAATGGCAAACTGGAACAAACACCATCTGAGTATTAACCTCCTGCCAAACCTGAGAAACAGATACAGCTTACATTAGGGAACAGGAACAACCTATTATAAAAATAAGTGTGAAAAAGTAGGCACATTTTGAAATTTCAGGAATGTTTAGCAAGTGAAACTTTGCACTTAAGACTTTACAGATTCAGCAGATAATCAACAACAGATCTTCTCAGAAGCAACCCTTCCTGTTTGTAAATAGATACTGAACATAACAAAGCTTCTTTTCTAATCTGTTACCAGTACATCTTTGACACTAATTTAAATGAAATTAGACAGGCTGCAATATTGCAAATTTTAACACACGTAAATATTCCTTGTGCTAACAGGTACATTTAGCATAATAGAAAGTCGGTACAATGTCTAGAATGCAGAGAATCTTCATCTGTTCTTGGCACTCTAGGGCACTGCAGTCTAAGTCTAAAGTAGCATGAAAGTTTTCCTTCTGTTATGGATATAGAGTTTCATACCATTGTGGTCAGAAAAGAGACTTGATATGCTTTCAATCTTCTTAAATTCCCTAGCAGTTGTTTTGTGACCTGACAAATGATCTATGCTGCATGACATTCCATGTGCACTTGAGAAGAATGTGTATTCTTATTATTCTTACGTTGTTTTTCCTGTTTGATTTGGATGCTTCTCATAGAATTTCTTCACTTCTTAAAATTCTTAGTTCTCTCTCCTCTTCCACTGAATCATTTCTAGATTTATATCTTTGAGCTCCCTAACTCTCTCTTCCTTATGGCCTGCTCTATTTCCAATGATTTTTGTCATATTTTTTATCGCTTTAATTGGGTTCTTTCCTCGAGAATTTGTTTTTAAATTTTTTTTAGAGTTTCAACCTCGTTGGTGAAGTACACTTTCTATTCATTAGTTTTATTCTTGAGCTCACTTAACTGTCTTTTTGTGTTTTCTTGTACTCCTTGAGTTTATTCATGATAGCTGTTTTGAAGTCTCTGTCAGTTACATCACAGTCCTCTTGACTTCAAGTTTGGTTTCTGTAGAGTTGTCATTTTCTTTCTGTTCTACCATGTTACTGTAGCTCTTCATGGTGCTTGATGAGTTGATACTCTGCCAGTGCATTGGTGTTAGTACACACCATTCTTATTTGGGTAAGGCTTTGGTTACTTTGATTCTGATATTCTTTTGGTTGCATTTTAGAGCTGGCACTTTCCTTCCTCAGTGCTTGTGCCATGGCATTCTGCCATGGCTCTCCTTGTGCTGCTTGTGCCTCTCAGACACTGGTGTCTTGCTGCCTACAGTGTCACTTCAGTCTTGGGTATCACTTATTGGGTCAGCACTTCTGCTGCTTCTGGGGGTCACCAGGGTCTCATGTTCCCCCACTGGCTCTCTGTGGGCTCTACACAGGCTCACGTGCTGCTGCCCCGTGTACCATCTGTGCTGCTGCTTCAGGGCTATCTGGGGGTGCAGGCAGCACCACTGCTGGGCACTGGGTTCATGGGTGTTGCTGCCACTGCTAGGGGCCATGAGCCTTGTATACATCACCTGCTGCTGTTAAGGCTGGTGTTGGGGGGTGTCACGACTGGGTCAAATGTTCTGTTGTGGTTTGTGAAGCCTCAGGTCACAGATACTACCTGTCACTGTTTGGGGAAGGGGGCAGGGCTGAGCCATCAGCACTACTGCTGCTTCTGCAACCTCTGGTCTCCACCACTGGTACACTTTTTGAAACCTCAGCACAGGGTATCATCGTTTCTGCTGGGGGTATCCACGTTTCAGATTGCCACTACCAGGGAAGAGGGAGGGAGCTCGGCCACCAACGATGCTGTATTTCCTGAGTCCTCAGATCATGTGTGCCCTCTGCCACCACTGGAGAGGAAAAATGGTAAGCCGTGAGTGTTTTTGCTGCTCCTGCAGCCTTTGGCCTTTGGTACCATTGCCTTTTTTGAACCTCAGGTCAGGGCACTACCACCACCACTGGGGGTATCTGCACTTCGGATCACCACTGCCACTGGAGGGTGAGGAGGTTGCTCTCCTAGATCCACTGCCTCGTAGAGGTCCAGTTTATTCACCTTCAGATGTATAGATGCATGGATCTCTCGGACATCCTGATGTATTCTGCAGGGAGTCCTTTGTGGATCAATGGATGTCCTACTGCTTGCGATGTAGAGGAGAGAGAAAGGCAAAACCTCACTCTGCCATGATGCTGATGTCACTCTAGTTTTCTTTCCTTATAGTCTCCTTTCCTGGCTTTTGTATCACGGAAATTCTGGCCTCATAAAATGAGTTTGAAATGTTTCTTCCTCTTTGATTTTTTGGAAGAACTTGAGAAGGACTAGTGTTAATTATTCTTTAAATGTTTGGTAAAATGCACCAGCAGATGTCTGATGCTGGGCTTTTCTTTGTTCAGAGATGATTGATTACTGATTCAATCTCTGTACTAGTAATTGGTTTGTTCAGATTTTCTATTTCTTCCTGATTCCTTCTTGATAAGTTGTATGTTTCTAGGAGTTTTTCTGTTTGATCTTGGCTGTCCAGTTTGTTGGCAGACAGTTATTTATAGTGGCCTTTTGTATTTCTGTGACCTCAGCTGTAATGTTACCTATTTCATTTATAATTCTGTTGATTTGAGTTCTCTCTTTTTTTCCTTGTTAGGAAAAAGGTTTGCCAATCTTGTTTATTTTTCAAAGAACCAACTCTTAGTTTTGTTAATCTTTTTTTACTTTTTGCTGTTGTCTATTTCATTTATTATTTCCTGCTTTCTGCTAAGTTCAGGTTTAAGTTTTGTTTTTCTTTTTCTATATCCTTGAGTCATTGAGTTAGGTTTTTTATTTGAGATCTTTCTTGTTTCTTAATGTAAGCATTTACTGCTATGAATTCCTCTCTTAGAACTGCTTTTGTTACATCCCATAAGGTTTGGTATGTTGTGTTTCCTTTGTCATTTTTCTCAAGATACTTGTTTACTGACCCTTTAATTTCTTCTTTGATCCATTGGCTGTTGAGGAGACTCTTGTTTAATTTAAATGTATTTGTGAGTTTCTTAGTTTTCCTCCTGTTATTGATTTCTAGTTTCACTGTTGAGGTCAGAGAAGATACTTGGTAGCCTTTCAATCTTCCTGAATTTGCTAAGATTTGTTTAGTGGCCTAACACGTGTTCTATCCTAGAAAAATGTTCCATGTGTACTTGAGAACAATGTGTATTCTGCTGTTGTTGGATACAATGTTCTGCATATGCCTGTTAGTTCCATTTGGCCCTTAGTGTATTTCAAACTCTCTGTTTTCTTATTGATTGTTTGTCTGGATGATATATCACTTTTGAGGGTGGAGTATTATATTCCCCAACTATTATTGTATTGTTGCTTGTTTCTCCCTTGAGCTCTGTTAGTTTTTGCTTTATATATTTAGGTACTCTGACATTGGATGCATAAATATTTACAACTGTCATGTCTTCTTGATGGATTGCCCCTTTATCATAGTATGATGACTTTTTTTGTCTCTTTTTACCATTTTTAGTTTAAGGTCTATTTTGTCTGATATAAGTATATCTACCTTTGGTTTTTTTTGGTTATCATTTGCTTGAAAAATCTTTTTCTATGCCTTTGTTCTCAGTTGATTGTGTATGTATGGCTAAAATGAGTCTCTTATAGGCAGCATGTCATTGGATTGTTCATCTTGTTTACCATTGAGTTTTTTAATCAATTCAACCGTTCTGTGTCTTTTGAACAGAGAATTTAATAAATTTACAATTAAAGTAATTATTGGTAAGTAAAGACTTACTATCAGGATTTTGTTAGTTGTTTTCTGACTTTTGTGTAGATCTGTTCTCCCTTGCTTCTCATTGTGTTATCTTTTGTGTTTTGATATTTTGGTATCAATATGCTTTACCTTCTTTATCATGTTTATTTGTGTAATTACTGTAGATTTTTCCATTGTGGTTACCATGAACAAAAGCTGAACTCATAGAAACAGAGAGTAGAATGGTAGTTACCAGGCCTGGAGGATGTGGAGAAATGGGGAGATGTTGGTCAAATGTATAAACATTCAGTTAAAAGATGAATAAGTTCTGAGGACCTAATGTACAGCATGGAGACTGCAGTTAACAATACTGTGATATATTCTTGAAAGTCACTAAGGAAGTAGATCTTAAATGTTCTCACCAGACAGAAAAAGCAGTAATTATGTGAGGTGATAGAGGTGTCAACTAATCCTATTGTGGTAATCATTTAACAATATATATATCTGTATAAATCTTCATGTTGTACACCTTAAACTAACACAATGTTATATGTGAATTCCAGAAAAGGATGTTTTTCTGGAGACAGCTTGGACTAAAGCACGTTTGCTGATTCTGTATGACCAGGAATATTAATAAATGGACAAAAATTGGGACTGAGAAACTGCTCTGTAATCTTTACTTTGCTCACACTATACTTATATTATAATACAACTGTTAAATATGTTATATTCTGAGTTATTATACAATATATTCTTTAGTCCTATATTTGTGTTCCAATTCTGAATGAAATAGAATCTATACAAAGAAGTGCTATGATTAAGGAAATGATGTAGCGGTGATTATGAGAAAGCCTGCTCATTTAGAACAGAAGCATTTATATATATATATAATACATAAAGTACTCATACAAAAAGGTCTCAGATAAATTTGTGAAATGTAGTGACATTTGTGTTATCAGGCCTTTGAAGGAAATCTGGTTGTCCTTTCCCAAAAGAAGGATTAGAACATCATGATGAGCCATACTGTGGAGCACTATGTTAACAATTAGGAAAATAAACCAGGATTACACATACGAATGTGTATGTGTCTCAAAAACATACTGGTGGTTGTACAAGAAAAAATAATGAGAAAATAACACTTTTAAATAATATGTAAATTACAACATATATATGTGAAACAATGTCATTTGTTTTGTGAAAACACAAAAATTTAACAATGTCATTAACACATTATAATAATCCCTATTTTTGGAGGAGAGAAATGAGAGTAGAACACGGAGAAAAAGTGAAACAGATTTATACATACATATATGAGGAGAATTCATGGCCAAGTTAATGAGGACATTGTCTCATATAATGAGACGTATAATTTAACCATCTGTTCTTGACATGCCAAAAAATAGAAATTTGTGTAGTGCAATATATAAAGGCTGTTTTGTCATTAATGATTGAGTGTTCTGGCTAGAGGTTCATCATTGCTTCTCTTTTTTGTGGACATAGAGGAAGACTATACTTCCAAGTCTTAAAATTTAGTAGACTCCATGCACCTATGTGCTGACCATGTACTGTGGACAGAAGTGACATAGGCCAATTCCAGGTCTGTCCATATAAGACCTATTTTAGTTCTACTCGTTCCATCTGACAACATGGCTGGAAACAAAGAACTTTTGATGAAAAGTCAGTTGATGGAAGGAGTTATTTCCGGAGTCATTGCCTAGAAAATGGTGGCCTGGATGGTCAACTCACCCACAACAAATTATGACATCAATGAGAGTCACTCTTTTATTCAGGTGACCAATCAGGATTCTGGATTTTTTATTGCAACAAGTTACTTTGACTAATACAATAATGCTGTGATTATAACGATATTTAATAAAGATGGCTAGAGAAGCTTTGTGTGTATTTCTTTTTGTGTATGTTACCAAATTTAATTGAAAAAATATTTTATTTGAAAAGAAATGTGATATATATCTATAAACAAATATGTTAAAAGAGGTTACACAACTACACATACACATATCACACATATCCTAATTTTATTTAAAACATGTATTTGTGATCTACGTAAATCCAACAGTTGATGTTAATGTTGGCTCCCATTTGGGTGGGTTTATTCCCAACAACTTTTTATTTTGAAGATTTTCAAAAATGAAAGACAGTTTAAATGAATACTGTAGTGAATCCTGGTGTAAACCTCAACCATATTCAGCATGAGATATCATTTCTTCATTGACTTTATTTCTTTGAATGTGTGTGAACACACACACTTTTTTTGTTGAATCATTTGAAAGGCAGTTGCAAATCATATGACACGTTATTCCTCAAGATTTTAGCATGCATGTATTAAGAATAAGGACAGTTTCTGATATTATTACAATTCTATTATCACACCTAAGAACACTAACAATAATTCCATCATGTCATCTATTACACCATATTTAAAATGCCACAAAAGCCCTCAAAATCTCTTTCTAGCTGTTATATTTCTTTATTCCATCCATGATGTAGTTGGAGTTTACATATTGCATTTTGTTGTTGTTTTGTCAGTCTTTTAAAATCTAGAATGTTCACTCCACTTACCTTTTGCATGAAATTACCTTCTGAAGAGTCCGGTCAGTTGTCCTTATGTGAAATAAGGACAATTTAAAGTGTATTTTAAATTTTTATCCATATTTCAATTTTTACATGGCAATTTTTTGGTCAGAAAATAACCAAAGGTTAAAAAAGTAAAATACATATTTGCATTTTGTTTGCTGATGGTGAGGTCTGTGTTAAGGTCTTTGGGCTATTTTTTAATCAAGCTTCTTGTTTTGTTTTCTTATTGTTGAGTTTTAAGAGTTCTTTGTATTTTTTAGCTAACTATTCTTTATCAGATAAGTTTTTTGCAAATATTTTCTACCAGTCTGTGCTTTGTCTTTTCGCTCTCTTGACAGTGTCTTTCATAGACCAGAAAGTTTTAATTTTAATGAAGTGAAGCTTATAAATTTTTTCTTTCCTGGGTTATACCTTTGGTGTTGTATCTAAGAAGTCATCACCAAACCCAAGCTTATCTAGATTTTCTCCTTTTTTCTTCCTGGAGTTTTATATTGTTGTGTTTTACATTTAGGTCTGTGATCCATTTTGAACTAATTTTTGTGAAAGGTGTAAGTTCTCTTTCTCAGTTCACTTTTTTCCTGTGTATATCTAGTTGTTTCAGCACTATTTGTCAAAAAGACTACCTTTGATCCATTGTATTGTCTATGCTCCTTTGTCAAAGATGAGTTGACTATATTTAAGTGGGTCTATTTCTGTGCACTCTATACTGTTGTATTTACTTATTTGTCTGTTCTTTCACCAATACCACACTGTCTTAATTACTGGAGCTTTATAGTAAGTCTTGAAGTCGGGTAGTGTCACTCCTCCATCTGTATTTTTCCTCTTTAATGTTGTGTTGGCATCTGGGTCCTTGGTGCCTCCAAATGAACTTTAGAATTAGTTGTCAATATTTACAAAATATTTTTTTTTTGGATTTGTGAATTATGTATATACTTCTAGCCAAATTAACTGACACAACATTACAATTGACTTAAAAGGATTCATACAAGGAAAGTTCAGGTTAAATGTAATACTAATAAGGCAGGCAAAAGTGAACAAAAACATTGTGAAGATAACACTTTTCCTATTCTTGGTTTGTTATGCATCAGCTATATTATCAGGTAAAAGTGTGATTATGAAATAGGATTAAGCAAGTTCGCCAAAAGAAAATAAATTATCAAGAAGACTTTTAAATATGAATTGACATATGATAGTGTTTTTGTTTCCTTCAGGTATAGTCCCAGAAGTGGAATTGCAGATCATATGGTAGTTCTATTTTAACTTTCTTTTTTAATTGCAGTACCTTTGGGTTATAACAATATATAGCTTTCAGATGTACATCATAATATATTTCAAATTCTATGTAGATTACATCATGTTCACCACCCAAAAACTAATTATAGTCCATCACCTCACATGTGGGCCCAATCACCCCTTTTCAACAAAATAATTTTTGAGATTTTGATTTTGATTGCATTGAATCTATAGCTCAAGTTGGGAAGAAGTGACATTTTGAGAGTCTTTTTAATATTAAGCAGGAACGGGGAAGGGCTTTTGTTACTAACATTATGCAAAGTGCCACCAGTAAACAGTTTCTATTCTATGACAGTGAGCATGGCTCATCACTTCTTCCTCTTTACCTCAATTATATAATGTGTCTATGATCCTGAAAGAGGCTAGGCAGAAAATAATTTTTATATTATATTTATATTTATATATAAAATTATTTATATTCTCAAGTCTGTGTCTTACATGAGGGTTCATAATAAATTGTTCATCATTATCAAAAGGCTTGAATGCATTAGCAATGATTGCCTTTCTCCAAACTCTGAGATATAAGAGTCCTCTGTCCTTTCCATAAAATTATTATCCCCGATGGGATACTTTTGAGACTGAAAAGGGATGTTATTAATAATTAAGCCTAGAGTGACCAGGCAAATGGGATGACCAGTCACTCGAGGAATAAGGGAAGTCGGGATATTGTGTTGGATATGCAAAAAGGAAGGGATCCTAGGAATTGATGCTGAGTAGTTTTGTCTAAACTCAGACTAGTGCTCAATTAGCACAAGACTGTGATCACCAAGGTAGTTTTCTGAGTACCAGAAGCCCATGTCTTCACCCTGTGTCACCCTCACCAAAATTTTTTATAACTTGTTTGTACAAAGGTACCAGAATGGTTCTTGCCCCTGCAATGGAGCAAAGATGAGGTCTGGTTTGTTTGAGAGCTTCAAACCATGAAGTTTTTTATTGCTTTATTTACATCTGAACACTCAGATATTCAACATTTTTAAGGAGTGAGGCCTCAAGAGAAAACGATGAGGCTGCATATTTACAAATTTTGGCTTAAAGGGATGTTCTAATGGACAGAAGGGATATTCCAAATGTTTAACAACCAATATGTGAGATTCACTGACCATTAATAATGGACATTGGTCTTGACATGGAAGTGGTCAAATAGAGTATGCCTGCTGGACCCTATATTTCCCCTTTTAGTGGATGGCTTATAGGGGATTGTTGCTTGGATATTTACAAACTGAATATCAGCCTGGCTAAACGCTAAGTTTTAGCTAGATTGTTTTCAAGCAGATCAATATTCTTAATGTTGCTTTCCACTACTTGACATCTGCTGCTTGACCAATAGGCACTTCCAATTTATTTTGTTCAAAACAGAAGTCTTAGCTTCCTCTTCCATATGTGCTCCTTTTTCTCTATTCCCTCATTTTATTTAACGGTATCAGCATTCATCCATTTGTTCAGGCTGAACATATAGATATCATCCTTGATCTTCCATTTGCTGTATCAAAACCTCCTTCTTAAACATTTGAAACCATCAGGAAATATTGTTGCACCTTTCTACAAAGCTGGTTCTCAATCCAGCTCAATGTTACCATATTCCTGGATGCCTTCCCAATTAAAATCCCCATCATTTTTCCTAAGAGTTATTGGAAAGCCTCTTAAATGATGTCTCTACCACCACTTTTGCTTGCGCAGTTAATTACCAACGAAATGAAAATACTGGAGATTAAGAGATTCTATCATAATACTACTCTTAAAGTCCTGTGATGTGTGCATTTCATGTTCAGGGAATAAAGGACTTAAACTCTACAGCCTGCCCTCCACTCCCTCAGAGAATAAGTGGAAAGCCTATGCACAACACAAAAAGCAAGCACCAAAAAAGAGTATTGGAGTATTGGAGAGTAACAGAAGCAGGTAGACTGTGGTGTATAGTGGATGCTCTTTCAGAGGAGACGGATGGGGATCAATGTAAAGAAGATCCCAGTTCCATGGCTATAACTTGGACTAAGGTGGAATCCACACAGTAAGTATAGTGATTCGGTGCATGTGCAAAACCTGCCTTCTTGTGGTCTGGAGAGCCAGGTCACAGACTGTGGGAGACTGGGAAAACTGAAGACAGTGAGGGTTCCAGCAAATGAAAGAGGCAAAGAGGGGATCTCTCAGTTGTGTCTACCAGACATCCCTGATGGGCTCCTGAAACATTCATGTCCAGAAAAAGCTCAAAGCAAGTCAGCAAAAGACGTAGATCTGAAGAGAGTCCAGTCACATAAGAAACAGTGCATTTCAACCTTAGGCATGAAAATTGCTCACTAAAATGAAAGAATCAGTATTACTGATGAATAATAATGGAATCCAGAATTTCCACAACTTAATATTCATAATAGTAAGGATACAATTCAAAATTTCCTGACATGTGAAGAACCAAGAAAATGAAACCTATTCTGAAAAGAATGAAAATGACTTGAATCTTCTCCTGAGATGAGATAAATTTTGGAATTAACCAATAAGTATCTTAAGCTGGTAGTATAAGTATCCTCAAAGATGTAAATAAAATATGATGTATGAAAATCACAGCTCAGAAATACACACTCTCAGCAGAGAAATTGACAGAAACAATCCACAAGAACTGAAATTCTTGAACTGGTAAAGTACTGTTTCTGATATAAAAATTCACTGTATAGAATTAAGAGCCATGCTTACATAAGAGAGAGACAATGTGAACTTGAAGACAGAGCAATAGAAGTTATAGAAGGTGAGGAAGAGAGAGAAACAATCCTTTAAAATAATCAACACAGAGCCTCAGAGTGCTGTTACACCAGGGGCCAGCAAATATTTTCTGTAAAGGACCAGATAATTATTATTTTATGCTTTATGAGCCACATACAGTATCTAGCAATTTTGTAATTGTTTTTTCTTCTTATATTAATTTTTGCATTTCCTTTTATTACAATAAAATATATATAAAATAACATTTTCCTTTTTAGTCATGTTTAAGTGTATAAACCAGTGACATTAATTACATTCACAACGTGGTGGAACCGTCATTACTGTCTACTGCCCAAGCTTTTTCATCACTTCCAAAGAAATTCTGTGCTCAATACGCAATAATTGCTTTTTCCTCCCTTCCCCCTAGTCTCTGGTCACCTCTTATCTACCTTTTTTATCTTTGAATTTGTGGAATCATATAAATGGAATCATACAATAGTTGTCCTTTTGTGTCTGTCTTATTTCACTTGAGAACTGTTTGTGTCCTAAATGTGGTTTACCCCGGAGAATATTCGATGTGCACATGAGAATTATGTGTATTCTGCTGTTGTTGGATATCGTATATATGTGTGTTAAGGCTGGTAGGTTTAATAGTGGTCAAGTTCTGTATTTCTCATTGCTCTTTGGTCTAGTGGTCTGTCCATTATTGAAAGTGGGGTATTGAATTATGTAACTGTTATTATAGAACTGTATATTTCTCCCTTAAACTATGCTAGTGTTCACCGCCTATATTTTGAGCTCTGTTGTTTCATGCATCTATATTTATCATTGTTATATATTCTTCTTGAATTTACTTTATGAAAATCAATATACAAATTCCTCCTTTGTTCTGCATAGTAGTGTTTGAGTTAAAGTCTATTTTGTCTGATATTAGGACTAGCCAAACCAAGTTTTCTTTTGGTGACAATTTGCATGGAATATCTTTTTACATCCTTTCACTTTCAACTTATTTGTGTCTTTAGATCCAAAATGAATCTCTTGCAGACAGCATATAGTTGGATTCTATATTTTTAATCTTTCTGCATTCTTTGCCTTTTGACTGGAGAGTGTAACCTATTTACATTTAAGGTAACTACTGAAAGGAAGGACTTGCTTCTGCTATTTTGCTATTCGTTTTCTGTACATCTTACAGACTTTTTTGTTTCTTATTCCCTGCATTACTGACTTCTTTTTTGTTATCTTGACATTTTCTGTAGTGATACACTTTGTTTCCATTTTTGTTTCCTTTTCTGTATATTCTATACGTATTTTTCCTGTGATACCATGTAATATCCTAAAGTGGTAGTAATCTAGTTTGAATTAATACCAACTTAACTTCAATTGCATAAAATCTCTACTTCTATATAATAATATGCTCACCCTGCTTATGTCATTGATATCACAAGCTACATCTTTAGACATTTAAACATAGATTTAAAATGAGTTTAACACATTTGTGTTTTAAATCCTTTAGAATATAAAAAGTAAATTTATACACAAAAATTACATTAATACTTGTTTTTATATTTGCCTATGTATTTACTGTTGTCAAAGACCTTTTTTCTTCATATCTATTTCTTCTTTGAGTTACTGTCTATTGCCATTTTATTTCAAATGTAAGGATCCCTTTAAGCATTTCTTTAGGGTAGGTCTAGTGGTATTTAACTATATCAGCTTTTGCTTATCTGTAAGTGTCATAGTTTCTAGCTCATTTTTAAGTGATACTTTTCCAGATACACAACTCCTGTTTGACAGTTTTTTTCTTTCAGTATTTAAATATATCATCCCATTGCCTTCTGCCCTCCAAAGTTTCTAATGAGAAATCAACAAATGATTTCATTGAGGAGCCTTTGTATGCAATGAATTGCTTCTCTCTTGCTGCCTTCAAGATGCTGTCTTTCATTTTTGCCATTTTAATTATAATGTATCTCAGTGTGGGTCTCCTTGAGTAAAGTCTATTAGATTTCCTTGAGGCTCTTGGATTTGTAGATTGATATTGTTCACAAAACTTGGGGAGTTTTCTTCATCATTTTTTCACACAATGTCTCTGCTGCTTTCTCTCTCTCTTCTCTTTCTGATAAATCACTAAGTAGTATATTGGTGTGTTTTATGATGTTTCATAAGTCCCTTAGGTTGTGTTTACTTTTCCTTATTCTTTTTTCTTTCTGTGCATCAGACTTGATAATTTTAACTGCCCTATCTTCCTGTTCACTCTTTCTTTGGCATGCTCAAATCTGCTGTTGAATCACTCTAAAGAAAAATTCAATTCAGTTATACTTTTCACCTCCAAAAATTCTGTTTGGCTCCATGTTTATAATTTCTATAACATTGTGGGTATTCTCATTTTTCATGCATTATTTTCCTGAGTTGTTTTAGTTCTTTTTACGTGTTTTACTTGAGATTTTTGAACATATTTAGGACAGTTGTTTTAAAGTCTTTGTCTGGATGTCCGACTTCTAGACTTACTCATGAACACTCCATGTCAGTTTTTCCCCCCTTTTAAAGGGCCATGTTTCCATTTCTTTGCATGCTTTCTGACTTTTATTTTTTGTGGAATATTGGGCGTTTGACTGTTATAGTGTGGTAACTCTGGAAATCACATTTCACCTCTTTTCCAGGGATTGCTCATTTGTTTTTTATGTGTTGAAGAGTTTAGTAGTCAATTTTTGTGTGTATGTGAAGAAGATTGGCCCTGAGCTAACATCTGTGCCAATCTTCCTCTATTTTATGTGGGATGGCATCACAGCATGGCTTGACCAGCAATGTTAGATCTGTGCTTGGGATCCGAACCTGTGAACCCCAGGCCACTGAAGTGGAGAGTGCAAACTTAACCACTATGCCACTAAGCTGGCCCCCATAGTCTATTTTTTTAGAATTTTCCAAACTATTCTGAAAAACTATTAGCTTATCTTCAGGTAAATTTTGACAGAGATTTTCTTGAATGCCCAGAGGTCTCCCAGTGTTTGCAGATTGGTTCTGTTTTAGGGCACTCCTTAAAGACTTAGCTAGGGTTGCACTGTGGGTAGGTATCAACCTGAGGTGAAAGCTGTAGATATTCTCATGTCTTTTCCGAGTATGTGCTTTACCTACCATTGCATGCGGTTTTCCAAATTCCCCTTTACATATAGCTGTTTTAGAATGTCTTAATTTCCCGAAGAGTCTCAGCTGAGCTTCTCCTTTATGTGTTATATAGTCTATTGTATGTCTTCAGCAGTGCTTAATGTATATCAAAATCTTTTCAAATAAATACTCAGAGGAGTGGCAAAGTTAGCTGTCCCCTTAGTGTCATCCCCCATGTTAAAACCAAGTGGACATTTATTAACCCACAGAAGATTCCCTACAAAGCACAATAGGATGTGCAAGAGATCCATGAAGCCATACCTCTGAAGGTAGGGGTACTGGATTCCTGGAAAGCAGTGGAAGGAGGTGTGTGTATCCCCTCCAACTCTCCATTGGCGGCATTCTAGGTCCTGGGCTTTCACAGAGCAGCCTTTGTGTGACTATAAAAGGAGACAGGGAAGCAGGCAGGTCTGCACAAGAACACTTTTGCTTTAGGAGTTGCATCCCAGCCCTCAGAAATGCTCCAAAGGAAGTGGAATGGCTCAGCCACCATGTGGGTGCCCCACCAAGCACAGCAGACCAGAAAAACTGCCCATGAATCTAGAGCAGGCCCACATTCATGAAAGAAAGTGCCACTTCCATCTAGTGTATCTGTTTGACTGGTCCCAGGCCAAGGCAGAATTTCTACACCAGAGCAACAGTGCATGTGTGTGTGACCTGCCAAGTGACTGAAGCCAGTGGGAAAACACAGAAGATCCCTATTGGCACAATTTCCCATAGATGTGATAGGTGCTGAAAACACAGCTCCTGCCCCCACCCAGAGGTGGCAGGTGGAATCTGTGACCTGATAATACCACCGTGAGCTGGCAAAGGAACACTTCATCAAACACTATAAAGAAGTACAAAAACACTTCAGAGCAGAAGGAAAATGACAAGCCTGCATAAAACAATCCTGAGGTCACATAAATTTACAATCTAAATGGCAGAGAATTCAAAATGATTGTCATAAATAAATTCAACAAGTTAGAGGAAAACTCAGAAAGATAGTCAATGAACTCAGGAATAAAACTAATGAGCACAAAGAATTCTTCACCAAAGAGACTGAAAGTCCAAGAAAAAAAGGAAAGAAATTCTAGGCATGAAGAAGACAGTGAATGAAATGAAAAACAATCTAGAAAACTTAAAAACAGAGTTGACATTTTGGAGGACAGAATTAGCAATTTAGAGAACAAATATAGTAATGCTTCAGATGGAGGAGGAGAGAGAACTAACTAAACCTTTAAAAAAATGAAGAAATTTTTCAAGAAATATCTGACTCAATTAGGAAATGCAACATAAGGATTATAGGTATTCTAGAGGGAGAAGTGTGGGAGGAAGGAATGGAGAGCTCGTTGAAAGAAGTAATAGTTGAGAGCTTCCCAAACCTGGGGGAAAAAACTGGACTTACAAGTATATGAAACCTATAGAATTTCTATTCACATCTGTGCAAAAAGAGCTTCACCAAGGTATATAATAGTAAAACTAGTAAAAGTCAATGACAAAGAAAAACTATTAAGGTCAGCAAGGCAGAAGAGAATAACCTACAAAGGAACCCCTATCAGGCTTTCAGTGGATTTCTCAACAGATACCTTACAGTCTAGGAGAGATTGGAATGATAAATTCAAAATACTGAAGGATAAAAATTTTCAGCCAAGAATACTCTATCTAGAAAAACTACCTTTCAGAGATGATGGAGAAAGGAAATCTCCCCAGATAAACAAAATCTGAGAGAGTTCATCACCACCAGACCTCCTTTACAATAAATGATCAAGGATGCCCTTATACCTGAAACAAAAAGACAAAGGTTTGCAAAGCCTTGAGCAGGGTATAAATAGAGAAAATTGCAGCTCTCTATCAGAACAACTCGGCAAACACTTAAACACAAAATAAAAGATAAAGAGAAGGAAAGCATCAAAAATTACTTTAAACACTCTATTTTAATCACAAACTCACATTGCAAAATAGAATAAGTTGTGACAACAATAACTTATAAGTGGACGGAGAATGGGATGGAATGCTTAGGTTAATGGTGATAAGAGGATATCAGAAAATGGACTATCTCATAGGAGAGATCTTGTATACAAACTTCATGGTAACCATTAAACAAAAAAGCCAGAGCCGAGTCACAAATCATAAAATGAATACTGAAAAAACCATCACAACAAACAAGCAAACTGAAGTGGCAGTCAGAAATTCAAGAGAAGAGAAACAAAGAAAATATAGAACCAGCAGAAAACAAGAGACAAAATGGCAGTATTAAGCCCTCAAATATCAGTAGTCACCATAAACGTAAATGGATTGAATTCTCCAATCAAAAGACACAGAGGAGATGGAGGGATTAAAAGTCAAGACCAAACATTATGCCTCCAGAAAACAGACCTCAGCTCTGAAAACAAGCACAACCTCACAGTGAAGGGATGAAAGATGATACTCCAAGCAAATGGAAAACAAAAGAAAGAAGATATTGCCCTACTTATATTGGACAAAGCAGACTTCAAGATAAAAAAAGATAATGAGAGCCAAAGAGGTGCAATATATAATGATAAAATGGAAATTCCACCAAGAGGACATAACTCTTATGAATATATGTCCACCTAATACAGGAGCACCAAAGTGTACAGAGCAACTATTAACAGACCTAAAGGGAGAAATTGACAGCAACACAATAATAGTAGGGGACCTGAATACCCCATTTATAGCAATGGATAGATCATCCAGACAGAGAGTCAATAATGAAAGAGTGGATTAAAATGAAACACTTGAGCAGATGGACTTAAGAGATATATAGAGAGCACGCCATTCAAAAACAGCAGAATACACATTCTCCTCAAGTGCACATGGATCATCTTCAAAGATATAGCCTATGTTGGGAAACAAGGTAAGCCTTAATAAATTTAAGAAGATTGAAATCATATCAAGCATCTTTTCTGATCACAATGGTATGAAACTAGAAATCAAGTGCAAGAAAAAAGCTGGAAACTCAGAAATATGTAGATACTAAACAACTGAGCAACCATTGGATCAATGAAAGAATCAAAGGAGAAAATAAAAAATACTTGGAGACAAATGAAAATGGAAATACATTGTACTAACTCTTATAGGATGTAGCAAAAGAGGTTCTAAGAGGGAAATTCATAGCAATACCTCAACAAACAAGAAAAATCAATCTCACATAAGTAATCTTAAAGTACACCTAACAAAACTAGAAAAAAGGAAGAACAAACAAAGCCCAAAGTCAGCAGAAGGAGGTAAATAACAAGAATTATAGCAGAAAGAAATGAAATAGAGACAAAAAAAAAAAAGAAAAAAAACCAGCAGAAAGGATCAATGAACCTAAGAGCTGGTTCTTTGAGAAGATTAACAAAATTGACAAACCCTTAGCCAGACTCACTAAGGAAAAAAGAGAGAAGGCTCAAATAATAAAATTAGAAATGAAAGAAGAGAAATTACAATGGGTGTCATAGAAACACAAAGGATTATGAGAGAATACTATGAAAAATGATATGCTAATAAATTGGATAACCTAGAAGAAATGGATAAATTCTTAGAATCATACAACCTCCCAAAACTGAATCAAGAAGAAATAGAGACTCTGAATAGACCAATCACAAGTAGAGACTGAAACAGTAATCAAAAATACAGAAGTCCAGGACCGGATGGCTTGTCTGGAGAATTCTACCAATCATTCAAAGAGTTAACACCTATCCTTTCAAACTACTCCAAAGACTTGAAGAACACTGAATGCTTCCTTACTCATTCTGTGAGGCCAATATCACTCTGATACCAAAACCAGATAAGGACAACACAAAGAAAGAAAATCACAGGCCAATATTTCTCATGAACACAGATGCAAAAATCCTCTACAAAATATTGGTAAACCATATACGGCAATACATTGAAAGGATCATAGACCGTGATTGAGTGGGATTTATACTTGGGACACAGGATAGCTCAACACCCTCAAATCAGTCAATTACCACATTAACAAAATGGGGAAAATATACCACATGCTCATCTCAATAATTGCAGACAAAGCATGTAACAAGATACAACATACATTTATGATAAAAACTCTCAATAAAATGGTTATAGAAGGAAAGTATCTCAAGATAATAAAGGCCATTTCTGGTAAAATAAATAAATAAATAAAAAGAATTCATTATATGAATACCCTGCATCTTATTCTATTATTGGTAGACTTCTGGATTATTTCCAGTATTTGGAAATTATAAGTAGTTGAGAGTTTTATTTAAAAAGTATAAATTTTTTCATGCCCTTCTCCTGCATATAATCTTTTTGTTTTTCCTCTTAGCTTTCTAATGAACTTAAAATTGCTTAGATTATCTTGCTCCCTCCATTTAAACTAGATCTCCACTGTAATCTGCTACAGGCCCCTTCCACCTCACACCTCTACTATGCTGCATTCTATAAAAATTGCTATATCTATAATTTCTCATGATAGTTTCACAGAAGACTGGGTTACTGGACTGCTGAAAATAAACACTCTGTCTCTGAACTCATTTATATGTTACATTTACTGTGATATATTTAGTGTTAACGTTTCTTAGCTGAGATAACAGTTAATATTATGCTGGTGAAGGGCAAGGGCACCTCGTGTGTTCCACCTCCCTTAGGAGAGATGTGGTTGGGTGTGGGCAATGATTTCAGAAGAGGCCGATTTCAGAAGAGGTACTATCAAGCACGGAATACCCCAAACTTCTCACATGAAAAACTGTGACAGCAGTTATGATTAGATTAATTACTTTACATAATTGTGAATCTTAACTTTAAAAACCTGTTTTTGCAAAACCAAAATTTAAAGTTACTGGCATAATTTTTCCACACACCACCAGTACACATTGCTCTATACCACACAGGTTTTATAGGAAAATATACACATCACACTAGGGCAACTAGACCAAGATGACCATTCATTGGAAAGCCACAACCATTCAGCTCACAGAGTCCATGAAGGACTGAACACTGGACCCCTGGCCAAGGCCAACAAAGCAGTTTTCCATATCTGTGTCTTCAAACAGGCTGAATCTCATGCCATCAAATATTTTCTTCTTCATTCCCGTGGGTAACACTTTCTCATATTTCTAACCTACATGTTTTAGCACCTCCTCTCTACATCCTGTCCTGATGTGGTTCCACATTTGATGGAAATGTCATTACTGTGTCCTGGACACCAAGCTCAATGTTATAAAAATAGCACTCACCATACTGATTAATACTTCAATTGTATTTCTAGAACAGTGGAGACCAAGCCAGCTCTAGAAGAGTGTAATTTGCAATATTTGTTTCCTAACGAACGAATGATTCATGAAATAGTGAAAATACCTAGGAATAAAAAAAGCTGTGATCCAGTGATACTCACCTGTCTGATAAATGGCCATATATGATGCTTCCCACCAGTGTTCCAGCCATGAATAAAAATTTAGAAACTGAGTTCAGTAACTGAAATTCACATACCAGGTCCCACTGTAAGAGAAAGAAACTTGCAAAGGAGAGCTCCACAACAGCTTTTAACCCCACAGTAGAAAGACCTTAATATTACTTGTGTATTTTAGTATATTGGACCCCTATCTTCCTTTCCAGCTTCCCTTTCTATATTAGCTGACCATCTCACTTAGATCTCAGCTTAAACATAATGTTTCTGGAAGCCTCCTCTAAAACTGCAGGTTTTATTAATGCCCTGTTTTACTCCATGCTAACTTGTTCTCAACATTGGCCTCAGGGTGCAATTATTCTAGTTTTCAAATTTTATTCATGGTTGAATTTCATCATAGACCTTGTTTGACTGTTCTGGGTTAGAATCTGAGCATTGAGGTTTTCATCGATCTCCCAAATACTTATAATTTCCAACCAAATGGTAAGCAATACGGACCTAGCATAACATTTTTAACACATTACAGAAAATTACTTGCTTAAAATTTTGTCTTTCCAAGAATTAAAGCATATAATAGCAGGGTGAAAGTCTAGTTTTGAATTCATTAGTATTATTATTTATGTAAGTGGCTAGCATTTAAGAGAGAAGTAAATAATATTTGCTGAAAGAGTGAAGAATCAGCACTTACGTAGTGACTAAAGTCTTAAAGCACTTTCCTTATTTTTTCTACCTCTAAATACCCACACTCTGAACTCACAGGACTTACACGGGGTCTCTTACCTCAGTCACGATGGTGGAAGAGAAGGAGCTTTGGTCATACACCCAGCCATTCACACAGGCCTCCATGTCCAGCTCACTCATATTAGGGAAGGTCCCATTCAGGTGAAGGAGATGCCACTGCGGGTGGAGGAAGCGATGACACTTCTCTGGCCTCAGATTTGAATCCAATGGGATGGAGATTCTGAGGACAGCATCTTGGCTGAGGATCCCAGTGCCATTAACAGAGACAGTGTCATTGTCGAGGATGTGGACCCAGCAGCGGTGACCAGGGACAGCAGCAGTGAAGTTCTCCAATAGCATATGAGGGTACACTATGAGGCTGGAAATACAAAAGAAAACTATCTGAAGGATCTGGAATCTCCCCAGACCTCCAACTTGATCCAGGAGGTCCTGAAAGGCCATAGAGGCTGAGCAGGTGATCCCCAAGATTAGGCAAAATGACTGTATCTAGAAAAGTTCAAGGGGAGAAAATGTTTCCTTCCACACTAAGTATGTGATGGCCGCACTCTCTCCTCAATTGGCCCCGTATCCCCTCCAAAGCAGGGCCATGGACACTGTTCCTCCACAGTGTTTTAGGGTCAGGTTAGTAGCTATTCTCATTAGTTATAGAGAGAAATATTTTAATGAGGTTCTTCCAGAAGTTAACAATTAAATCTGTTAATAATGTACTTTGTAAAATTTCTTGTTCTCAGCAGAACTTCAAAGTCAGCATTGGACTTTGATCTACAGAATCTTAGTAAACAATCTAAAATAAACCTGCTACCTGTTATACAGTTCTTTCAGAAAATCTAATTGGTGAGACTCAAAAATGCAATGCTTTTTGATTTTTCTTTGAAAAGAAGAGAAAGCATTTTGCTTGTTTAGTACTGAATTTTGACTAAAAGAGTTAACAAAAACAATACTGAGTTAAATTAAAGCGAGTGAAATATGGTGCCATCCTTCCCTTTTCATAAGTGACATTCTACTTCAGTTCTAATCATACCATACATTCACACTGAAAGTAAGTTACTGGAAGTAGGGGCAAAGTGATGGAGACCAGAAGAGTAAACCAGCGGTAAGCTCATATAGAGGTTTATTTGTATTGGTTTATTGACTCATTCAGATAAGATTTGTGAGGACCTTTTCTGTGCTCCTAGGCATACAGTAATGTGTCAGACAAGAACTCTTAAAGTTCAGCAAGTAAGGGAGAATTGAATAAATACTTACACTCTGATATCACAAAATTCCTATCTGGTACATGCACAGTGTGCTAGGGAAGAATTGAAGAGAAAATATGGGATGATGATAATATTAATAATAGTAATAATAATAATAATTAGCACTAAATCATCTGCTGAAAATTTCTTTATTTGCAGCTTTATTGAGATATAATTCATATATGATTTGTTAAAAAGCAACATTCAACTGCGTAAATTTGAAGATGTAATTGGATTTCTTAAGCACTTCATGAATCAAGCAGCATCTTATCCAGCTACTAGAAAGGAGTTATTAGGAGGCACACAAAATGGAAAGTTTTTATAGGAAAGAGGGTGGGGTAAGGACACGATTAGCAAGAGAAAAGAAAGTGTTATTTTGGACCAGAACATCTTTTGGGGAGAAAGGGAACTGTCATGAGTTGTATCTTGCAGTTTACCTTACTTGTGCTCAGGAAATTTCAGATTGGCTGTTTAAAGGTCACATTTCTCAGAGGCCTGAAACTGTAATTAAATCTTGATTTGTTGTCATGAGGGGCATTTTGGGCTTGTTACTTCTTTATTTTATGAATTCTCTCCATTTTATTAAAACTCTTGGCCTGACTGAGAGATGTGAAAAAAAAAAATTAAGGCATTAATGGCATCATCAGCCACTGCTCTGTAGTTCTCAAAGCTTTTTTCTGTTCTTCTGTGTGATATCTGCAGGTCATGATGTTTTTGCTTAATTCCTGTGATACTTATAGGTCATGTCTTCAGGTTCACAGTACTTAAGTTGATCATTTTCTTTGTTCCTTCTCTGACATTCCAGTCTTAGGGAGATCATTTTCTTGGTGGTTGTCAGCTGCAACTTGCATTTAAAGATTTTGAGAGAACACAATGTTACCAAACTAGGTTCATTTTGCCTGCCACGTGATTATGCCAATCACTGAGGTTAAGATTTTGCAAAGAATAAGGGTTTAATCACAAGGCAGCCAAGAAAGGAGGTGGGGAATCAATCTCAGATCTGCCTCCCTGAAAACGAGGACTTGGGGATATGTATGGGGTAGGGGACAAGATTGTCTGAAGTGTGGGAGCAGATGATTGTATGTAAGGAGTAGTGAGGTAAGTGATGATAAGAACGAGTGTAGTCCAGCTTCATGGCTCTTCATAAAACGTATGTTCACAAAATTTTGATGTTCCTATGATCTGAGAGTGGAGCTTTTAGCTTCTTGACATCAAAAATGTCACTTAACAAGCACCTGCATATGCCCAGTTGATGGGTTGGTGGTCTCAATTGGCCTGAATTGGACACGGGGGGGGGGGGTCCTAAATCTTGAAAAACAGCTCAACATCCACTGCCATGATGACCCAGGTGCTAGGGAGATATTATCTATAGGAACCAAATGAGGGCTGGTTAATATATTGCCTAAGCAACACGGTTAACGATGGGTAGATGAAGAACTAAAAGCTATAGTTAGTAATTGCAAAAAAAAAAAAACCACAAAAACTTTAGTTAGTAGCTACTTAATCATTAATAGCTAACTGTTTACAGGTTTCAATCCCTCATATTCTTTGGTCATTCTTCATTCTTGAGGGGTTGAGAGTGATGACCAATCTAGCTACTTCCTGCTGAATTGGGGGTAGATCTGGTTTAGAAAAATGGAACTGTTTAGCACCTATTTCGAAATATTCCCTTGCTTCCAGCTTCAGGTTGACATTTTGCATTATTAGAATTTTTGCACTTATTCAACAGCTTTGGTATGACATCAAAAGGCACATTTTGCAATCAATTATCCAACCAGAAGGATAAGAAGTATGGACAAGCAAAATGTTAATAGTCCCTGAAAAAATAGATCTAATTCCTTGGGGAATCCAAGAAAACAGTCCTGAAAACCAGTCTGGACCCAGTTCTTCTGGAGATACCTGCTGTAGCCATGTAGTTTGCTCTCTGATTTTGTCTACGTGAATTTCAACCTCTGATGAGCTGTTGATGTACACACAACATGATGAGTTAGCTATTGCACAAACTCCTCCTTGTTTAGCTAGGATATAATCTAAAGCTATCTGATTGTCCAGGACAACCTTTGCCAATAAACCTAATGCTCTCTTTTTGGCTGCTATTGCCTGTGCCATTTCATTGACGAGTACCCCCAAAGTGTGAGAGAGATTCCTTATCATGTGCTTGTGGGATGCAACACCCCACCAAGGCAGCAAAGTTTGCCCAAAGAAATATAAGGTGTCAACCTCTTGGAAGCCAGCAAAGAATTAGTAGCACCACCCAGCATAGACCTCTTAGTTCTAGAAAAAAGGTTAAGAAAACTTGTCCAATGCTGGGTTTCTCCTAAGCCATATATAAATGTAGGTATAGTCAGGTACCACAAAAGGCAATAACACTGTATGAGCCAAGTAACCAGGCAATTGTAGGACCAACACTGATGATCAAACCCACAAAAAAATACAATGAGGTGAGGTACATACTGTCCGGATTCCTGGTGCAAGCATCTGAACTTTTGTGTTACTTAACTATAAGTCTGTTACTTCTTTAGAGCGCTCAAGGAAACTTTCCTTTGAAATTATGGAAATATTTGAAAGGAAAACAAAGTGTCACCGTGGATATAAACATATGGAGTATGAGGGAGTGAGGATGAAGTAGCCTCAGTCTATAGCTTATGTTTGTTGCTGGGACAGATTACAGTTATCATTTGGTACGCCAGTCAAGTTTTTCAGGGAGAAGATGAAGCCGTTATCTTAATGATATCATGAGTGTTAGAGGAGTAGTTCTAAAAAACTACTAATAGGCTGTAGAGTTACTTATCTGGTACTTGAAAAGAAAATGGTTCAACCCTCATAGTGGTCTGCCGAGTGCACAGCTGATTTATAAAAAATTGAAAAGTATGACAAAGACAGCAATTATCAAAACAAGTGTGTCTAGGACGTAAGAATCCTAGTCAGAGGTGAACATCTCTTTCATGACTTCCTGAAAAGTAACTTTCAGTTGGTTAGAGATTCACAAGAATAAGATTTAGGTAGTGAGAAGTCAGTGTCTGAAGTATGGAACCTGCCAAGGTCATGATGATCGTGGTTACAATGTTCTTTTAGGGTGTGATTCCCATTTCTTGTGGCATTCTGGTAGATGAGCTGAAGAGTAGGTTACCAGCAGTAGTCCATAGGGCCTGGTTTGGGAGGGGTGGAGTTGGTCCTCTGGATGCTTGTTTCTGCAGGACTTTAATAAGACCCAGTCTCCAAGACATAGGTGATGTAGAGTAATATCTGACAGTGTCTAGTTCCTTAATTTCAGTTCCCTTGGGGTCTCCTGGAACAAGAGGAAATTTCGACCAATGTTAGGACTATATTGTGTAAGCAAGTTACCAGGTAGTCAATAAGAAGCATTTCTAGAGAAGGAAAAGAAAAACAAGGTTAACATTTTGAGCAAATTATAAACCAGTTTCTTAGCCCAGGGTATAGCCACTCAAGAAGATTTCTAGATGTTAAGGTCAAAGCATCTTTTGCAGTTTAAAATGTCTCTGATGATGTCACCACATGTTCAGGTATCTTTTTTAGTGGCTTATACAGAAAGAGGCATGAATGTCTCTTGAGTTTCTGTTAAGTTGTCCAGCTTCAGTTTGCAGGGCTTCAGGGGAAAGGGTGGTTCCAGTTTTCAATGATTCCAAGTGAAAACAATGGGAAAAAAATTGAAAGCGTTAGTTTGGAGGTTTGTAGTCAGATATTTGAGGAGACTGGAAGAACTCAGGATGCAGTCCAGTTTACAGATAGAAAACGAAAACCTCTGGGGCCAGTCAGGTAGCATAGTGGTTGGGTTTGCATTCTCTGCTTTGGTGGCCTGGAGTTTGAAGTTTGGGATCCCAGGCATGGACCTACACACTGCTCATCAAGCCATGCTATGGTGGCATCCACATACAAAATAGAGGTAGATTGGCATAGATGTTAGCTCAGGGCTGGTCTTCCTCACCAAAACAAGCAAACAAACAGGGAAAAAAAACCCCTCACAGATAATTAACAGAGCTAGAATTAATATTCTTGAATGTGTATTGTAGTTTCTATTAAAACATAATTTTTTCTCTCTAAAATCACCCTCATTTTTACCATACATAGCCAAATTAAGACCAATTGCTTGGAAAAATAAGCCTAGTTTCAATAAACTTGGCCAAATTATATACTTATTCTTGCTGTATAGGCTCCTGTTAAATTTGGTTTGCTAGACCTTTTAATAAGGAATCACAGATTGGACTTTAAATGCCGCTTGGGGCCAGGAAAGCCAAGCCAAGGACTTGTCAGACTCTGCCTGCAATACCTACAGATTTGCGTTAATTCATTTCTTCTCTTTAGGTTCCCCAAAATATCCTGAGGTTCCTAGTACTCGCCAGGGAAGTGACCTTCTTTACTCACCTGGTAAGGTTGCTGGGAACCCTGTAAGCAAGGTACCAGACCGTTATTTCCAAGTGTATTTATTCCGTAAAGTCAACCCTTGTTCCTCAAAAGCTGTCTTGTCATATCTGAGTCTGAATTTTTCTCCCAAATATGGCATTCCAGTAAAAGACTTGGTCATATAACCAACATTCCCATTTGTGTCCTGTTATAAGTAGAACAGATTCTTATTGAACTTATGTAAATAATTTTATTGCCATGAAAACAATACCCACTCACTAACAGTTTCCAAATTCTGGAGAAATCAGGTAGGGAGAAAAAGATGAATGTTTCAATTTTGCTTACAAAGGTATAATTTTCTTAACAGAAAGAGAAAAATGTTTCCTTAAATCTTGAAAAAGGTTTCCTTAAATCTGGAAAAAAGTCTGGAAAATCTCAAAAAATCAACAGTATCTCAAATGAATTCATAAAAATGACAATCTTCCTCATCACTTAATTCAGTCCTGTGTAATCAGTCCTGATCTTAACCTTCTGTTAGCAGTTTCCTGAAATCATCAGTTTCTCCATTAGAGTTCTGTAATTTCCTACCCAGTTCAGTTTTATGGTCTGAAAGTTTATCAGAAACCTATATTCTAGAGTAAGTGTTAGAATCCTTTCCATGAATCTCTCTTTCATTTTGGAAGATGATCTTTCATTTTGGAAGATGAAACATATTTGCAAAAACATCAGAGTAAAACAACTGTCTGAAAATAACAAAATGCTCAAAAATGGCACTTGACAAAGACACTTGGCTATTTCTGTGATATACAACACTTTGAGAAAATAAAATAGAATTATGACTGACAAGCAGGACAGATCAGAATTCCAGAAATGTCATATAATTTTTAAAAGTACTTATATTAATAACATTTACCCACACAATGTAACCTAGGAAAGTTTATCATCATTTATTTGATAATACTTTTCATGTAATTTAATATACCAAATAAGTCTAGTTAGTTTAATATCGTCCTCTTTATAGAAAGTGATAACAAATTCTTTGAGAAGTACCAGGGCTGATTGAAAATTCTGAAAGTTCCCCTTTTTTTAAGTCAAAAGAAAGACTTTAATTCTGGGAGAAGATCATCAAAAAATATCAAAAGGTTTTTAAAAACTTGGTCAAATAGGAAAAAATGCTTATTGTGAAACAATGCTCAGTTATCCATTTAATCAAAGTGACAACAGAAGATGTTATGGCAAACAAGGAAAATTAAACAAATTTTTAAAGACCTTCATTTTCTTGGTAAAGAGACCTCAGCTTTTTGAACATAGGAAATTATTTTGACAAAACATAGAATTTCTTTTAGGTAGACTTACTAAAAAGTAAGTAAAAACCTTCTATAACTTCTTTATCAACAGTAGACTAAAAGTTTAAGAAAACTGTACTAATAAACCCAGACATATTTTACTTTCCTTGTAATAAGAAGCAAAAAGTAGATAGACGTGTTTAGCAATAATATTTTAATATGATATCTTATTTTAAAATGACCCAGATATTCAGTGAGTTTTTATCATTTAATTTCACCTAGCAAAACTTCAAAGTTTCAGGTTACCAGAGAAATTTTGGATCTTAAGTATACATGCCACAACGTATAATTATTGTTAAAAAGTTCACCAAATGCTTTTATTCTTTCACATCTATCTAGTTTACTTGTTTCTAATAATTATTCAGATTGCCTATAAAACTTCATGAGACATTAGACAAAATTAGCTATCATTTTAAGTTATTATTTTTGCTAACCAATTTTGTAATAAAGATAATATCAGCCTGTTTGACCAATAAACATAGAATAAAGGTTGCATGTCTGCATCATATCCAATGCTGATAACTCTGAGGACATGTCCATTTTAATAAAACCAACAATCTTAAATAAGCTTTCATTTATCAATGATTAATTTTATCACATTAACTTGAAAGACATTTGGGTTAGTTGCTATTGCATCTAGAAATAATTCACATAAGTGTTTAACTTAATTGAACAGAGCTCTTTATAAATTATACCATCTGGAGGTAAGATATCTCATACATTCATAGAGAGAGACTCACATACACAAAGACTCTACAATTATTGTTTTAAAATTACTGCCATGAATGAGGTACAGTAATACAAGGCTCCCTAGTTATGAATCCATTTTTTTTTTTTTTTGGTAGGAAGTTTGGCCCTGAGCTAACATCTGTAGCCAATCTTCCTCTTTTTGCTTGAGGAAGAGTGGCCCTGAGCTAACATCTGCACCAATCTTCCTCTATTTTGTATGTGGGATACTGCCACAGCACGGCTTGATGAGCAGTGTGTAGTTGGAGCCTGGGATCTGAATCTGCAAACCCTAGGCCACCTAAGTGGAGAGCACAAACTTACCCACTATGCCACCAGGCCAGCCCTGAATCCAAATTTTGTTTTAAGTCTTTTTACTAATATTTTTGGATAAGACACTCAAGATGCTAGATTTTTGGTGAGGGTGCTCTTATGGACCCTCTTTTTTTCTTTGCTTTTTTCCTTTTTCTTTCTTCAGTCTTAGGAATTAGTGATGGGCTGGATAGTCCCTGGAGGGTTTGCAAGCTCTTTGAGATAAGGGAAATGAGTAGAATCTGGACTGTCTCTAGAATTGAGTTTCCAGTCTTTCAAGGGTTTTTTTTTTTAAGGACAATTGCTCTTAATTCCTCAGAAATTGGGTCGCAACTTAAATGACATTATAAGTTGATCTACCTGTCCAAGTGCATCATCTCTAATTTGCTTCTTTCCCTCTGGGTGCTTAGTTTTATTTTAACTTAGGGAAGAAGGCCTGGAAAGAAAATTCCTATCAGGCTCTGAATATCAGCTTCCAATTTGGCCAAATTCCTGATCATAAGTTGGTAAATCCTTTCAAATATCTTGTCAGGTTTTAGTCAGGATGAGCATTTAACTATACCTGGCTGTATAGAACAGCAGTTTCCCAAAAATCTCTGAGTCTTGTTAACTCTGGAAGAGATTCATTTTGGGCCATCTTTCAAAGGTAGATTACAGGATATCCATAAAACCATGGCTTTTATTTTAGGTACCATTTATAACAATTTTCTATAAGTTTTTTGCAACAAAACTTTCAATAAGGTTCCTTTAGAATTTAATTCTTTACATTTAAGTGTACTTTTAAGTGATCTTATCTAATGGAATATTCCTTCCGATAGCCAAAGTATTTCTCCTGATGCCAATGGCAGCTTGCTAGGACCCTTAGCCCCAAATGTTAGTACAACCTGAACTTCTGTCTGACCATCACTGAACACAAAATAGGATGCATCCACATTTCTGTCCTACTGTATTTTTGGGACCCCTCCCTACAACCTGATAATTATCAAGTCAGGCCCTCAGAACACAAAACAAGCTTGGTAGGCTTCTGCTATTTTCTGTAACTATTTACAGCTTCTGGAAACTTTAGCTCGAAAGGTGGAGCTCTTGGCTCTTTAAAGATTAAAGATTTTTCCTTGTTCCTTCATTTGAAGGCTCAAAAAGAGCCCAAAGTGCCCACTGTAATTTTAAATTCACCCAGGTTATCTTGTCAGCTGTTTAAAGTTATTCCCATTTTGACACACAGAGATGGACAGACACAGACACAGAAAAACCAATGAACTTGTTCCAAGATTCCAGGTAAAAGTCCTGCAACTATTTCCACTCTGTTGGGTGCTGTATCAGCCAGATGGTGCTTCCTCTCAGAGAGGGAGGACCCCAAATGGAGGGGGAACAGAGTTCATGGTGGTGCACCCCCGAGGTGACTTACTTTATCCAGATTGAGCCCATCAACTCATCAGAAGTAGCTGTTTCTCTTTCCACCATAAAGACCATTGGAGGCAGCTAGTGGCAGAGGGAAACTGACAGGGGCCATCCCTGAGGCAAAGAAAGCCTCACAGAGTTTCTAGGGAGTTTCCCAAAAATTTCCCCCAAAGTCAGCTAGCCTGGGACAGACTAAGGGGTCCCTTTTTGGTCACCAATTTCTGTTACCACGCAAAGGGCATGATCTGCTCACTGCAAGACAAAAGCCAATCCATCAAGGGGCAAGACAGTGATAGAGAAAGGACTTTTATTAAGCCGGTCCAGAGGCATAGGCTCATTAAAAGACTGAGACCTAATCATGGGACTACAGAACTCTCCCCCTGTCCCTACACCTGACCACCATGTTACTAAACGCGTATTTACGGCAATTCCTTTCACCTAGTACATCATTCCTGTAGAGCAAGAAAAGTGTACAAGACATACTAAAAGGAAAAAACACACCTTGAAGAGTCAGAGTAAGCATCAGAACCAGACTCAGATATGGCAGGGATATTGGAATGATCAGAATTGGAATTAAAACAATTATGATTAATATCCTAAGGAATAAAGTAGACAGCATGCAAAAAAGTGGCACCAATTTTCCTTAATTGTAACAGCATTCAAATTTTAGCAACAATTTTATTTTTAAAAGGTTAACAATTTGTTGTATAAAATATTTTAGCTGTATTTATCTTCTAATTTAAGCTGAGCATTTATGAATTACAATATTTACAAGAGGCTTAAATGTCTATATAGGATAAACTCTCTCACTTCACATCTTATTGAAAGGTTTTTGCTTCCACCTCATTTCTGACCTGGTTGGGGGAAGTGGGAGAGTTCCAGAAAAGCTATCTATATATTCTAGATGAGATTCTTGTTTTCAAGCAAGTTTAAACTATAAGACAAAATAATTTTTAGTTCAGAGTCTGATAAAGTGCCTTAAAAAGTTATTTATGTGAGATGTAGTACCTCTCAACAACCTATAAAAGGTGAGACATTCTAAGTCACCCTATGATAAGTCTGTAAGAGATGAAAAACAAGAAATCATGTTAGTCCATTTTGATTGCATTGCCCCTGACTGGACATTTAAAGTTAATTAGAGGACAATCTTGTGGTTATTGAAAGACAGGCAAGTTTAACAGAAGAGGTGTCATGAAATTCGAAACTTGATTAAAAAATGGACAGAGGATCTGAACAGACATTTTCCAAAGAAGATATACAGATGTCCAATAGCCCCATGAAAAGATGTTCAACATCACTAATTATTAGGGAAATTTAAATCAAAACCACAATAAGATAGCACATCATGTCTGTCAGAACGGCTATTATTAAAAAGGCAAGAAATAAAAACATTGGAGAGATTGTGGAGAAAAGGGAACCCTCACACACTGCTGGTGGGAATGTAAAGTGGTGCAGCCATTATGGAAAACAGTAAGACGATTCTTCAAAAAAGTAAACATAGAAACTACCATATGAACCAGCTATTCCACTTCTGGGTATTTATCCAAAGAACATGAAAACACTAATTCAAAAAGATATCTGCACCCCTATGTTCACTGCAACGTTATTTGCAATAGTCAAAACTCATAAAAAACCTAAATGTCCTTCAATGGATGAATTGATAAAGAAGATGCAGTATCTATAAATATGGTGGAATACTATTCAGCCACAAAAAGATGAAATCTTGGCATCTGTGACAAGGATGGACCTTGAGGGTATTATGCTAAGTGAAATAAGTCAGATGGAGAAAGACAGATACTGTATGAAAATACATTTTAAGAAGTAGATTAAATTCAGGGAAACGTGTTGCAAAGGTAGTCTGTGTAAAGACAGATTATGGGTAAAAGGAATTGGCAACTGAGTATGATAAATCAAATTCCAGGAATACAGTTTTCGTGATAAGATGCATTTATTACATGCATTTTGCTAACAGTAACTTCTTAAATATTAACAGCTCTATACAGTCATAATTTCTGCTAAACTAGTCTTGCATTATAGAGGAATAGCCATATCAGAAAATAGTTAAATAACAGTTGTGAGATTTGAGACAAAGGATTTGGCAAATTTCTGGAAACAGCAAGTTAAATCATTTGTCCAAACAGTTATTGGACAATTGAGAAATACTCCAAATCTGGAATTTATAAAGTAAAATTGTGATCCTATGAAGCAATGTTGGGATGGAATCAAAATTTCATTAAGACCAAGACAGATCATTTTCACCAATTTTCCCATCATTGTTGAACATATTAATGCTGCAAAATAGGAAACAATTTAGGAGGAAATTAAACCCACAAGTAAGTCGATATGACTTTTAGAAGCTATCGCCACAAAATAAGCCACAGACTCATGTCAAAGGGACACAAAATTTGAATTCTGGGTAAAAATGACAACCAATAAACACAAAGAGGAGGCCAAGATAGGACGTCTAAAAAAAAATCCACCTCGCTTTATTAAAATTTTTACACTGTTTAAAAGAAAAAGGAGAATTTCAAAGCAAGAGACACAGAGGCAACTGGTTTAAAATGCCTGCAAGCTTCACTGAGATGCTTGCCAAAGACAATAAAGAGGCTTCTCGCGCCCCCCTCCCTGCACTGTACATGGTGGTAGAGATCCCCTCCGATCGTCTTTATGCGACACTAGATGGCGACCCAGAGGAATGCACAGCAGCTGCAAAGAAGGAACTCCGGGAGATTCCATCGTCTGAGGAACAACCCAATATCGTTCTCCAGATACACTGCAGGAGCAGGTTTATGGCTTTCCAGAACACCGACCACATCCGCTACTTTGAGCCATTCTCTCTTTCCTCCTGGAGTTACAGAATCTTCTAATCTCCTCATCACTCAGTGACTGTAAGAACATATACCTTGTTCTGAGTTTTTGTCTTGGTTCTCCAATCACTGAGTGTGATTCAAAAGTGAAGTTCTCTTTGATTTTTCTTTGAAAAGGAGAGAAAGCATTTTGCTTGTTTAATACTGGATTTTGGTTAAAACAGTTAATGAAAACAGACCTGAGTTAAATTAAAGGAGTCAAATATGGTGCAATTCTTCCTTCTTTGTAAGCGACATTCTGTTTCAGTTCAAACCATACCACAAACCTACACTGAAAATAAATTACTTGAAATGGGGATCTTTCAAATTGAGTTAATTTTGAATTAATAAACGCCTCTGGTAGATCCTTTGAATTAATAAATGCCTCTGGAATCCAAATTAGAAAGGAAGAAGTGAAACTCTCCGTTTGCAGATGGCATGACTCTATACAGAGAAAACCCTAAAGAATCCACCAGCAAACTATTAGAAATAATCAACAGCTACAGCAAAGTTGCAGTGTACAAAATCAATTTTAAAAAATCAATTGCATTTCTATACTCCAATAATGAACTAACAGAAGGAGAACTCAAGAATACAATCCCATTTACAATAGCAATAAAAGTGATAAAATATCTAGGAATATACTTAACCAAAGAGGTGAAGGACTTGTACACTGAAAACAATAAGACCCTATTGAAAGAAATTGAAGAAGACAGAGAGAAATGGAAAGATATTCCATGTTCATGGGTTGGAAGAATAAACATAATTAAAATTTCCATACTAGTGATCCCTGGCAAAATGGCAGAGCGAGCTGACCAGGGACTCTCTCCCCTCCAAAGTACAACAAAGGACTGAAAAAAACCCCTGAATTTCAGCTAATGAACCTGATGCCAGGACTCAGAGACCTACAGTATCAAAACACAGAGGACAGAGCCCCTGCTGCCTGCCTCGGATGAGCTGGAATGGGGTAGGAGAGAACATCACTCCCTGCCCTGGAAACTGGGATCTCCACATGAGTCTGGGAAGGAGCAGGGGAGGGGCTGTGCGACCAGGGGATTGTCTAGGACTCCCGCTGCCAGGACAGTGGAAACCTGCTGACAGGGGAAAGCTTCCGTGCACGGGGTCCCCATAAACCCAGGGCCCCGGGAGAGCAGAGAACAGAACTGATCGAATCCAGATCGGTGCTGAGAGAAACCGCGCCTGCCCTGGCAAACCACACTGGGCGCTGCCATCTTACCCGAAGGCAGAGAGCTCAGAACGTGCAGCACTCGACCCCCATCTAGTGGCGACAGGCTGTAACTGCAACCGAATTCTACCACCATGTGAAAAAAACCTCTCCTCTACCATCCAGCAATTTATAAAAGCCCCAGACCAGAAGGAAAACAACAAAAACACAGAATTAAGTCCTGAGGACTTGGAAATAGGTAAACTAAGTGAAAATGAGTTCAGAGCAGCTATAATCAAAAAACTCAATGAGGTAGAGAGAAAGATAGAGAAACAAGCCGAGTTCTGGAGTTACTTCACAAAAGAGATTAAAATTATAAAGAAGAATCAAACGGAAGTACTAGAGATGAAAAACACAGTGGACCAGATAAAAGAGAATACGGATTCCCTGAATGCCCAGGTAGACTCCATAGAAGAGCAAATTAGCATAATCAAAGATAGATAAGCTGAATGGCTCCAGACAGAGGAAGAAAGAGAACTAAGGATTAAAAGGAATGAGGAAAGTATTAGAGAGATAGCAGATTCAATGAGGAGAAACAATTTAAGGATCATAGGAATTCCCAAGAACGTGGAAAAGAAAAATGGAACAGAAAGTGTGCTTAATGAAATTATAGAAGAGAACTTCCCAAATCTAGGGATTGAGGGAGAAATGTGTGTAGAGGAAGCTTTCAGATCTCCTAGATTTTTCAATGTAAAAAGACCTACTGCAAGGCATATAGTAGTACAAATGGCAAAAATGAATAACAAAGAAAGAATACTCAGGGCTGCAAGACAAAAGAGAATAACCTACAAAGGAGCTCCTATCAGACTTTCAGTGGCTTTCTCTGCAGAAACCTTACAAGCTAGGAGAGAATGGAGTGACATATTCAAAGCTTTAAAAGATAAAAATCTTCAGCCAAGAATACTCTATCCAGCAAGAATATCCTTCAGATATGAAGGAGAAATCAAATCTTTTCCAGACAAACAAAAGTTAAGGGAATTTGTAACCAAAAGTCCTCCACTACAAGAAATCCTCAAGAAGCCTCTCATACCTGAAAAAAGAAAAAAGGAAGAAAGGGGTCACAATCCACAGAGTAGGGAGACAGATAAATAGAACCAGAATAGGATAGCAAATATTCAACTATAGCATTAGGATAAAGATAAGGAAACTACCAAAGCAGAGACAATCTTATCACTCTAACTACAAACTCATAACACAAGTTGGAATAAGAAATGAAAATAATAATTTAGGAGGGGAAGAGCAAAGCGACTAAATTAGTCTAGGCCAAGTAAGTAAGAGACCACCAGAGAATAGACTATATTATACACAAGATTCTAAATACAAACTTCAGGGTAGCCACTAAACTAAAAAACAGAACAGAGCCACAAAACATAAATAAGGAAAAATCTAAGAAACCCAGCATAAGAAATTGCAGTATCAAATGGGTAGGATAAAGCACACAGGAAGAGAAAAGCAGGAAAGCCAGATAATGAGCAACAGATTGACAGCTTTAAGTCCACACGCATCAATAATCACTCTCAATGCAAACGGATTGAACTCTCCAATAAAAAGACACAGAGTGGCAAAATGGATTAAAGAACAAGATCCAACAGTTTGTTGCCTCCAGGAAACACACCTCAGCCCCAAGGACAAACACAGGCTCAGAGTGAAGGGGTGGAGGACAATACTTCAAGCTAATAGCAAGGGAAAAAAAAGCAGATGTTGCAATTTTTATATCAGACAAAGTGGATTTCAAAATAAGACAGGTAAAGAGGGACACACAGGGACAATATATAATGATCAAAGGGACAATTCATCAAGAAGAAATAACGCTTATAAATATCTAGGCACCCAACATAGGAGCACCAAGGTTCATAAAGCAGCTATTAACAGACTTAAAGGAAGATGTTGAAAACAACACAATAATAGTAGAGGACCTCAACACCCCACTCACATCAATTGACAGATCATCCAGACAGAAAATCAACAAAGAAATAGTGGAGCTAAACGAAAAACTAAAACAATTGGACTTAATATACATATATAGATCACTTCATCCTAAAAAAGCAGAATACGCATTCTTCTCAAGTGCGCATGGAACATTCTCAAGGATAGACCATATGTTGGGAAACAAGTCAAGCCTCTACAAATTTAAAAAAATTGAAATAATAACAAGCATCTTCTCCGATCATAGTGCTATAAGGCTAGAAATTAATTACAAGAAAAAAGCTGAGAAAGGCACAAAGATGTGGAGACTAAACAATACGCCACTGAACAAGCAATGGATCATTGAAGAAATTAAAGAACAAATCAAAAAATACCTGGAAACTAATGAAAATGATAACATGCCATACCAACTCATATGGGATACAGCAAAAGCTGTATTAAGAGGAAAATTCATCGCAATACAGGCACATCTTAACAAACAAGAAAAATCCCAAATAAGCAACCTTAAAGCACACCTAACTGAACTAGAGAAAAAAGAACAAATGAAGCCCAAAGTCAGCAGAAGGAGAGAAATAACAAAAATCAGAGCAGAAATAAATACTATTGAAACGAAAAAGGTGGTAGAAAGGATCAATGAAACAAAGAGCTGGTTCTTTGAGAAGATAAATAAAATTGATAAACCCCTAACCAGACTTACAAAGAAAAAAAGGGAGAAAGCTCAAATAAACAAAATCAGAAATGAAGGAGGAGAAATAACAACAGACTCTGCAGAAATACAACAGATTATAAGAGAATACTACGAAAAAGTCTATGCTAACAGAATGGATAACCTAGAGGAAATGAATAAATTCTTGGACTCCTACAATCTCCCAAAGCTCACTCAAGAAGAAGCAGACAATTTGAACAGACCAATCACAAGGAAAGAGATTGAAACAGCAATCAAAAACATCCCAAAGAATAAAACCCCAGGACCAGATGGCTTTCCTGGGGAATTCTACCAAACTTTCAGAGAGAATTTAATACCTATCCTTTTCAAGCTATTCCAAAAAATTAAGGAGGATGGAACACTTCCTAACACATTCTATGAGGCCAACATCACGCTGATACCAAAGCCTGACAAGGACACCACGAAAAAAGAGAACTACAGGCCAATATCACTGATGAACATAGATGAAAAAATTCTAAACAAAATGGGCATAGAAGGGAATTACCTCAACATAATAAAGGCCATATATGACAAACCCACAGCCAATATCATACTCAATGGGCAAAAACTGAGCGCCATCCCCCTGAAAACAGGAACAAGACAAGGATGCCTTCTATCACCACTCTTATTTAACATAGTACTGGAGGTCCTGGCCAGAGCAATCAGGCAAGAAAAAGGAATAAAAGGAATCCAAATAGGGAGGGAAGAAGTGAAACTCTCGCTGTTTGCAGACGACATGATCTTATATATAGAAAACCCCAAAGAATCCATTGGAAAACTCTTAGAAGTAATCAACAACTACAGCAAAGTTGCAGGGTATAAAATCAATTTGCATAAATCAGTAGCATTTCTATATTCTAATAACAAACTAACAGAAAAAGAACTCAAGAACACAATACCATTCACAATCACAACAAAAAGAATAAAATACCTCGGGGTAAATTTAACTAAGGAAGTGAAGGACCTAAATAATGAAAATTACAAGGCCTTTCTGAGAGAATTGGATGACGACATAAGGAGATGGAAAGACATTCCACGTACATGGATTGGAAGAATAAACATAGTTAAAATGTCCGTTCTACCTAAAGCAATCTACAGATTCAACACTATCCCAATCAGAATCCCAGTGACATTCTTTACAGAATTAGAACAAAGAATCCTAAAATTTATATGGGGTAACAAAAGACCCCGAATTGCTGAAGCAATCCTGAGAAAAAAGAACAAAACAGGAGGCATCACAATCCCTGACTTCAAAACTTACTACAAAACTACAGTAATCAAAACAGCATGGTACTGGTACAAAAACAGGTGCGCAGATCAATGGAACAGAATTGAAAGCCCAGAAATAAAACCACACATCTATGGACAGCTTATCTTCGACAAAGGAGCTGAGAGCATACAATGGAGAAAAGACAGTCTTTTCAGCAAATGGTGCTGGGAAAACTGGAAAGCCATATGTAAAAGAATGAAAATTGACCATTCTTTTTCACCATTCACCAAAATAAACTCAAAATGGATCAAAGACCTAAAGGTGAGACCTGAAACCATAAGACTTCTAGAAGAAAACGTGGGCAGTACACTCTTTGACATCAGTGTTAAAAGGACCTTTTCGGACACCATGTCTTCTCAGAGAAGGGAAACAATAGAAAGAATAAACAAATGGGACTTCATCAGACTAAAGAGCTTCTTCAAGGCAAATGAAAACAGGATTGAAACAAAAAAACAACCCACTAACTGGGAAAAAATATTTGCAAGTCATATATCTGACGAAGGCTTAATATCCATAATATATAAAGAACTCTCACAACTCAACAACAAAACATCAAACAACCTGATCAAAAAATGGGCTGGAGACATGAACAGACATTTCTCCAAAGAAGATATACGGATGGCCAATAGGCACATGAAAAGATGCTCATCATCGCTGATCATCAGGGAAATGCAAATCAAAACTACACTAAGATATCACCTTACACCCATTAGAATGACAAAAATATCTAAATCTAATAGTAACAAATGTTGGAGAGGTTGTGGAGAGAATGGAACCCTTGTACACTGCTGGTGGGAATGCAAACTAGTGCAGCCACTATGGAAAACAGTATGGAGATTCCTCAAAACTTAAAAGTAGAACTACCATACGATCCAGCCATTCCACTACTGGGTATCTATCCAAAGAGCTTGAAGTCAGCAATTCCAAAAGTCCTATGCACCCCAATGTTCTTGCAGCATTATTTACAATAGCCAAGACATGGAAGCAACCTAAGTGCCCATCAACAGATGAATGGATAAAGAAGTTGTGGTATATATATACAATGGAATACTACTCAGCTGCAAACAGAACAAAATCATCCCATTTGCAACAACATGGATGGACCTTGAGGGAATTATGTTAAGTGAAATAAGCCAGTTAGAGAAGGATAATCTCTGCATGACTCCACTCATATGAGGAATTTAAAAATGTGGACAAAGAGAACAGATTACTGGCTACCAGGGGAAAGGTGGGGTGGGGGGTGGGCACAAAGGGTGAAGTGGTGCACCTACAACACGAATGACAAACATTAATGTACAACTGAAATCACACAAGATTGCAACCTATCATTAACTCAATAAAAAAAATTTCCATACTACCTAAAGCAATCCACAGATTCAGTGCAATCCCAATCAGAATTCCAATGACATTCTTCACAGAAATAACACAAAGTATCATAAAATTTAGGTGGATCAACCAAAGACCCAGGATGGCCAAAGCAATCCTGAGAAAAAAGAACGAAGCTGGAGGCATCACAATCCGTGACTTCAAAACATACTGCAAAGCTATAATAATCAAAACAGCATAGATCCGGCACAAAAACAGACATACAGATCAATGGAATAGAATCGAAAGCCCAGAAAAAAATGACACATCTATGGGCAGTTAATCTTCAACAAAGCAGCCAAGAACATACACTGGAGAAAGGAAAGTCTCTTCAATAAATGGTTTTGGGAAACTGGACAGCCACCTGCAAAAGAATGAACGCAGACACATTTTCTTGCACCATACACAAAAATTAACTCAAAATGGATTAAACACTTGAATGTAAGACCTGAAAGAATAAAACTCCTAGAAAAAAATATAGGCAGTAAACTCTTTGACACTGGTCTTAGCAATATCTTTTTGAATACCATGTCTACTCAGGCAAGAGAAACAAAATAAAAAGTTAAGAAAAGGGATTACATCAGACCAAAAAGTTTATGCACAGCAAAGGAAACCATGAACAAAACGAAAAGACAACCCACCAACTGGGAGAAAATATTTGCAAATCATTTATCCGAGAAGAGGTTGATCTCCAAAATATGTAATAATCTCAGACAACAACAGCAAAAAAAAAAAACCAATCAAAAAATGGGCAGAAGATATGAACACACATTTTTCCAAAGAAAATATATAGATGGCCAACAGACACATGAAACGATGTTCAACATCTCTAATTATCAGTGAAAAGCAAATCAAAACTACAGTGAGATATCACCTTACGCTGGTCAGAATGGCTATAATTACCGAGACAAAAAATGATAAGTGTTAGAGCAGATGTGGAAAAAAGGAAACCCTCATACAGTGCTGGTGGGAATGCAAACTGATGCAGGCACTATGGAAAACAGTATGGAATTTCTCAAAAACTTAAAAATAGAAATACCATATGATCCAGCCATCCCACTATGGGTACTTATCCAAAGTACTTGAAATCAATGATCCCAAGAGATTTATGCACCTCTATTTTCATTGCAGCATTATTCACAATATCCAAGATGTGGAAGCAACTCAAGTGCCCTTCTGTGGATGCTTGGATAAAAAAGATGTGGTGTATATATATATATACAATGGAATACTACTCAACCATAAAAAATGACAAAATTGTCCCACTTGCAGTAACATGGATGGACCTTGAGGGTATGATGTTAAGTGAAATAAGCCAGACAGAGATAGACAAATACTGTATGATTTCATTCATATGTGGAAGATAACAAATATATGGATAAAGAGAACAGATTAGTGTTTACCAGAGGGCAAGGGGATTGGGGGTGGGCAAAAGGGATAAAGGGGCACATATGAATGGTGATGGAAAAAAATTAGACTACAGGGGGTGAGCATGATGAAGTGTATTCAGAAATTGATAAATAATATTGTACACCTATAATTACACAATGTTATAAACCATTGTGATCACAATAAAATTACTTGAAAAAATGAGATTAAAAAATTATCTACAATTCAATGGGTTTTAGTTACCACAGTTTTGTAAACATCACCATTATATCATTACAGAGTATCTTTTTTACCACCAAAAGATCCAGCTGCAGCTGGCAGAGGCTTCAATTTTTCTTTAGTGTGCTTATTTTTTTTTCTCCCTGTGATATTGTAATTTATAAGAAATATATGTTTGTTCTTTGTCTCCGTTTATAGCACAGATGTCCTAAAACCCTTGGAATCTCCTAAGTGTTGAGATTGACAAAGATATCTTTTGTTACATTAATGAGGTGACTTTGGACTGCAGCTAAGGATGAGGGCTAGTTGCCAGGAGAACAAACCATGTGATTTGAGGGTTGGAACTTTCAGTCCCACTTCTCTTGCCTCCAGGTAGGAGAGAAAGGCTGGAGGTTGAATCAGTCATCAATGATTGAGTCAATCAATCATGTCTATGTAATGAAACTTCCATAAATACCAAAATTATTGGATTCAAAGAGGTTGCAGGTTGGAAACAAAATCCACATCAGGAGGGTGACACATCCCAACTTCACAGGGACAGAAGTTCCTGTACTTGGGACCCTCCCAGACCTCACTTTATATATCTTGTCATCTGGTTTTTCATTTGGATCCTTTATCATATCCTTTAATAAACTGATAAAAGTAAGTTAATGTTTCCTTGAGTTTTGTGAGCCACTCTAGCAAATTAATAGAAGCCAAGGAGGGGGTTTTTGCACCTCCAATCTATAGCCAATTGGTCAGAGGCACAGGTAATAACCTGGGCTTGCAACTGGCCTCTCAAGTTGGGGAGCAGTCTTGTGGGCCTGAGCCCTTAACCTGTGGGATCTGATGCTAATTCTAGGTGGATATTGCCAGAATTGAATTATATCGTATAATTAAGTTAAAATCTGTTCTGCTGAGAACAGAGACTCTGAGTCACATTGGCTCCCCTCATATTCAAGGGAAGTGCCAATTTTATTAACTAAAAATAGAGTGTGCCTAGTTAAATTTGCATTCAAATGAATAGTGAACAATTCTTTAGTATAACTAATGCTCCATGCAATATTTGGGACATACTTAGACTAAAATGTCCTTTGTTATTTATTAAAAATTTGGATTTAATGGGACATTCTCTTATCCAGTTAACACATAAAAATACAGAGCTCTCAGATAAAAAGAAACTTCACATAAACAGTGAATAATTTCAACGTAACTATGTGCCATATAATATTTTGGATATTAGTATACAAAAATGTTTGGTATTTATCCAAAATTCAAGTTGAATTTTGTGTCCATGATGTTATCTGGCAAGCCTGTCTGTTCAGCTGTCTAATTACACAGATTAGTAGGGCACATGTTTGAGTGTTGATCAAGGAACTAACAGAATTTGTATGTGCTGAACCTATGCATCTTTCCTTCTAGGGTCCTCTAAGACTTACATACCTTGAAGACAGAAAGATGACAAATAGTGGCACAGAAACCATCACCTGGGGAGTATGCCATTCTCAAATGACAAAAGCCAGGCCTCCTGACATTATCTTCCCAAAACTATTGACACAGTTTGTCAGTGTCATTCCCAAGGCTTGGAATTGGGGCACTGTCCATTCTACAACTGAAAGAAAACACACACAGGGTTTTGGCTTTAAACAATGATGGAATGTCAACGTCAAAGTCAAGGCCTGGAAAATATACAAGGTCAAAAGTATTGACTTAAAGAGGATAATACTGTCTTACATGCTGGTAGTGATAGAAAGCCCAGAGCCAAAAAGTGTAGTGAGCAGTAAATCAGGAAGGTGGTAGCAAAGGCTTCACAGGTGTCAGCAATGGTGAACTGGAGCAAACACCATCTAAGCATAAACTTCCTCCCAAACCTGAGAAATGGGAATGAATCCAATAATGAAGAAGTTAAAAAATCTTCCCTAAAGCGAAAGTTTGATAGAAGCTTTGCCAACTGCAGCTGTGCATACTCAGCATAATCAACTGTTGTTTAAAACTAAGCAGCTCTTTCTGCCCCTCCTTACTATATGAGTGAACTGTCTTTCCTAGGAATTCAAGGTCCAGTCGTCAAAATTCAGCCTCACAAGGCCAAACGCAGGCTGAAGATGAAAACTAACCAGAGAAGTCCAGAGAGTCAAGGGAATAGAAATTCAGTCTTCAAGGCCAAATGCAGGCTGGTGGGAAGGTGCCAACCAGCAAGTCCACATGCTCCCCCTGCCCTACCTAAAACCCCAGATAAAAACTCCCACCTTTTTCCCTTCAAGGAGCTGGCTCTGAGTTCTAATTCCCATCTCCTCACCTGGCTGCCTTTTGATAGTAAAACTTTTTCCTCACCACAAGCCTGACATTTCAGTTATCGGCCCTACTGTGTGGTGGGCAAACAAAACTGTGTTTGTGTTCGGTAACAGGAACAGGTTAGGGTAGGGAATAATAACAATTTTTGTAAAAGTAAGTGTGAGAAAGAAGGCACATCTTGATAAATAGGGGTGATTTTCACGAGTAAAAGCGTAAAAAATCAATATATAATCAACAACAGATCTTAGAAACAAACCTCCCTGGTTGTAAATAGATATTGAATATAACAAACCTTTTCTCTAATCTGTTACCAATATATCTTTGACACCAATTGAAACAAAATAAGACGGGCTACAATATTGGAAATTTGAACACTTCATAAATATTCCTTGTACTAACAGATGCACTTAGCATAGTGTAAAGTCTGCATAGTGTACGTATCCTACTGCTCTCGGATGGAATGTTTTGTACATGTCTGTTCCCTACTATTATGGCATTATTGTCTATTTCTCCTTTCATATCTGTTAGTAAGTGCTTAATGTATCTAGATATTCCTATTTTTGGTAGATATATTTTTTCCAGTTTTTTTGAGATATAATTGACATACAGCACTTGATAGGTTTAAGGTGTACAGCTCAAAGACTTGGCTTACATATACTGTGAAATGATTACCACAGTAAATTTAGTTAACATCCATCATCTCATATAGATACCAAAAGAAAAAAGAAAAAATATTTTTTCCTTGTGATGAGAACTTTAGCATCTACTCTGCTAGCAAATTTCAAATATAGCATACGCTAGTGGTAACTATAGTTATCATGTTGTACTTATTTATCTTATAGCTGGAAGTTTGTACCATTTGAACACTTATCTAATACTCCCCACCTCTGATAACCACAAATCTCATCTCTTCCTCTATGGGTTTTGTTTGTTTGTTTGTTTTTAGATTCCACATTAAGAGAGATCATACAGCATTTGTCCTTCTCTATTGGACATATTTCACTTAATATAGTGTCCTCAAGGTCTATTTATGTTGTTACAAATGGCAGAATTTCCTTCTTTTTATGGGTGAATTAGATAAATAGATAGATATATGGACATATAAATATAATCTCTACATATAATAGTACAGAAAAATATATATCTCAACTTCCTTATCTGTTTATCTATCAATGGACACAGGTTGTTTCTATGTCTTGGTTGTTGTAGATAACGCTGCAATGCACATGGGAGTGCAGGTATCTCTTCAACATAGTGTTTTTGTTTTCTCTGGATATATACCCAGATGTGGGACTGCTAGATCATATGGTAATTCTATCTTAATTTTTTGAGGAAATTACATACTATTTCCATAGTGGTTGTACCAATTTACAACACTACCAACAGTGCATAATTGTTCACTTTTCTCCATCTGTGATCTCTTGTCTTTTTGACGATAGCCATTCTAACAGGTGTGAGATGATATCTCATTGAGGTTTTGATTTGCATTTCCCTAATGATTAGTGATGTTGAGCACCTTTTCATGGAGCTGTTGACCATCTGTACGTCTTCTTGGAAAATTGTCTATGCAGGTCCCTTACCCATTTGTAATTGGATTATTTGTATTTTTACTTTTGAGTGGTATGAGTACTTTATATAGTTTGGATATCATCCCTTATCTGATGTATGATTGTTAAATATTTTTTCTAATTCTGTAGGTTGTCTTTTCATTTTCATGATCTTTTTTTGCTGTGCAGAAGTTTTTTAGATTGATGTAGTTCCATTTGTTTATTTTTGCTTTTGTTGCTTGTGCTTTTGGTGTCATATCCAAACATCATTCCTAAGACCCATGTTAAGGAGCTTATTAGCTTATTTCCTGTTTTCTTCTAGGATTTTATAGTTTCAGGTTTAAACTTAAGTCTTTAATCCATTTCAAACTACATTCTGTATTTATGTTTCTAATACATGTTTAATTCATTTTTGTGAATTAAATTAAGTCCTGTATGATAGGGGTCTAGTTTCATTATTGTACAAGTGAGTGTCCAATTTCCAAGCACCATTTTTTGAAGAGACTGTCTTCTCTCCATTGAGTATTCTTGGCTCCCTTGTGAAATATTAGTTGGCCCATACATGTGTGGGTTTATTTCTGGGCTCTTATCTCTGTTCCATTGATCTATGTGTCTGTTTTTTGCTGGTACCATACTGTTTTGATTACTATAGCTTTATAATATAGTTTGAAATCAGGAGGTGTGATACCTCTTGCTTTGTTCTTTTATATCAGGATTGCTTTGGCTATTCAGGTCTTTTGTGGTTCCATATACATAGTATTGTTTTTTTCCACTTTGACATCACTTTTAGCTTTTTTAATTGTTCTATATTTCCATTCTTTCTTTTTCCTTGTATTTCTGTCTGCCATTTCAGTTTAGTGGTTTTCTGTTGGATATTTTTTATTTTCCACATTTTTATGTTTTGTAACTCTGCTCTGATTTTGTTTTAGGGTTACCATGAGGTTGGTATAAAAGATCTCATAGGCGAGAGAATGTTTTCTGCTGATATCCTCTTATCTCCATTATCCTACACAGGTTCCATCCCTCTCCTCTTCCCCTTCTGTGTTTTTGATGTCACAAATTATCTTTTTTTGTGTTGTGAGTTTGTTACCAAATTGAAGTAGTTATAGTTATTTTTGATGCTTTCTTTCCCTTTAGCCTTTACGTTAAACTTATTTACTAACTTATTCTGATGTAGAGTTCAATTTTCTGATTCTGTCTATCGCCTTGCTCAATTATTTGTAAATCTTTTCCATTTTGTTATAGTTAGGAGGGCTACTTTCAACATTTCTTGTTAAGCAGGCCTGGTGTTGATGACCTCCCTCAGCACTTGCTTGTCTAGGAAAGCCTTTATTTCTCCTTCATATCTGAAGGATAACTTTGTTGGATAGCGTGTAGTGGGCTGATAGTTTTTGTGTTCAATATTTTGAATATATCATTCTACTCTCTCCTAGCCTGTAGAGTTTTTGGTGAGAAATCCACTGATAGCCTGATGGGAATTCCTTTGTAAGTTATTCTCATCTCTCCCACCTCTTTTAATATTTTTTCTTTGTCATTGACTTTTGACTGTTGTAATATAATGTGCCTTGGAGAAGGTGTTTTTGCATTGAGATAATTAGGGGTTCTCTATGCTTCCTATACTGTTTATCCATTTCATTCCCCAGGTTTGGGAAGTTCTCAGCTATTATTTCTTTGAATAAGCTCTCTGCTCTTTTCTGTCTTTCTCCTCTGGGATGTTCATTATCCTTAAGCAGCATTTCTTAATTTTGTTAGATATTTGTTGTAGAATTTATTCATTTCTTAAATATGTTTTACAAAACTTAGGTCTCTCTTCTCTTCCACCTGAATCATTTCTAGATTTCTATCTTTGAGCTCCCTAATTCTCTCTTCCATATGGTCTGCTCTAGTGTCAATGCTTTCTACTTTATTTCTTTCATCTTATTAATTGTGTTCTTCATATCCAGAATTTCGTTTGTTTTTTTCCTTAGAGTTTCATTCTCTTTGGTTAAGTACACCTTTTGTCCATTAGTTTTATCCCTGAATGCATTGAAAATGGTCTTTCTGAGTGTTCTTGTACTTGTTGAGTTTCTTCATGACAGCCATTTTGAATTATCTATCATTTGGATTGCAATATGACTTCAAGTTTAGTTTCTGGAGAGCTGTCATTTTCCTTCTGTTATACCATGTCACTGTAGTTCTTCATGGTGTTTGATGAGTTGCTCCTCTACTGGTGCATTTGTGATAGTAAACACCTTTCTTATTTGGATAAGGTTTTGGTTACTTTGATTCTGAGCTGTTCCAGGTTGTTTCTGAGAGCCTGCACTTTACATCCTCCCTTGCGTCTGCCAGAGGCATCATCAGTAGCCTTCTTGTGTTGTTTGTGCCTCTTAGGTTGCTGATGCCTTGCTGCTTATGGTGTTGTTACAGTGGGGGTGTCACCAAAGGGGTCACCAGGTTGCAAGCACCTCTGGTGCTCTAGGGTCACCTTGGTCTTATGTTCCCCCATTGTCTCTCCACAGGCTCTCCACATGTTTGGGTGCTGCTGCCAGGTGTACCACATGTGCTGCTGCTTCAGATTATCTGAGGGTGCTGGCAATACTGCTGCCAGGGGTTCTGGGTTCATCAGTGTCAATGGCACTGCCAGTGGCCTTGTGTTTTACATACTGCCCCTGCTCCTGGTAGACCTGGAATTGGGGGTGCCACCACTGGGGACTGAGTACAGATTCTCCTTTTGTTCCTGAAGCCTCAGGTCACAGGTGCCATATGCAACTCCTAGGAGAAGGGCAGATGCTGATCCATGAGTGCTGCTGCTCCTCCTGAAGCCCCTGGTCTCCAGCTCTGGTGTATTTTTTGAAATTTCAAGCTGGGGCATTACTGTACTTCCTGGAGATATCTGCATTTGGATGCTGTCCACGTTGCTGGAGAGACCGGTGCCACTGCTAGGGGAAGGAGAAGAGACTGGTTCTTTGGCACCACTGTATTTTCAAAGCCTCATGTCATGGGCAGCACCCACCACTGGTAGTTGGGGCAAGAGTTAAGCCACCAATGCCATTGTTGTTCCTGTAGCTTCTGGTTGCTGGCATGTGCTGCTGTGCTTTTTGAAACTTCTGATCAGGGCATCACCACCCCTGCCAATGGTGTCCAAGTTTTGGAATGCCACCACTAGGAGATGGGAATGGGGCTGCTACCCTACATTCTCTGCCTCCCAGATGTAGAGTCCACCCACCTTCAGTTGTATAGAATATTCATCGCAGTCATTCTCCTGTGCTGTGCAGGGAGCCCTTTGTTGGTCAGTAGATATCCTACTGGTGTTAACTTAGAGGGGAGAGAACAAGGGAACAACTCCCTCTCCCATGATGCTGATGTCACCCTCATGATCTTATTCATGAAATGAATGTGTGTAGCTGGGTCCACAGATGCCTGAGACAAACTGTATAACTGTGAGTTCTCCAAATCAATGTCCAGGTAGAATGCAATATTCATTAAGTGATAAATAACCAAAAATGCTAATTTTAAGCCTACAGATATATTATTAAAACTTAACAGTAGTCGCATCAGTTGTTTAAAACTTGGACCAACACAATATTTTTATGGGAGAGTAGGAGGATTTTATCACTTACATTGTTTAATATTACTGACACCTGGTGATAAGAAAACAGAGAATTTTAGTAAACTTTATTATTGTTTTCAAATTATCTACAAAAATCCACCTCCTTAAACCCTGAGTTTCCTACTGAGTGAGAGAGTTGATGCTTTCCACTTTGGATAGTGAGGCATATGTCCTGACTAAGGTTCTTTATTAGTTGCTACTCTCTTATTGTTTCCTCTCAGACACTGCTTCCCCTTCTCAGAAGATCTTTAGCTATGCTGAGGTTGAGAGGCTGGCATGGAAGACATGACTAGCTAAATATGTCTTCCTAAATCTTTCTCACACTTGGACAAAGATTTTTTAACTCAAAGTAAAAAATTTTATTTCTTCACGTTGACAAATTCCTTCCTATGCCATGACAACTTGTGACAAGATTTAATGGTTCATTTCCAGCTACTTGACATAAAAAGAACAACCTTAGTCAGGGTCATAAAAATCAAACTGAGGCACTTTTGGTAATGAAAGTTGAAACTCTAAATAATTATGCCAAGATAACAGATACAAGCTGGGTCTGTCGTGGGCAAACCAGGATGTTTGATCATCCTAGTGCATAAGCAAAGAAATTAAATGAAGAGTGATGTGTATGTTTGTGTGTTTGCATATGCTTTTGTGTGTTTGTGTGTGTGTGTATTTCAGGCTGGAGAAAACAAAACATATCAGTTGCTACTTAAAAATATTGTTCTTGCCGTTATAAAAATTTAACATGAGACTTCTCTATACTCCAGGCCTTTCAAATACACTTTTGATGACATAGTTCTAGCATTCCACACATATTTTAAATTGTGTTCTTTCACATTGCATTGAATCTAGTCTTCTGGCTTAAGTCAAAGTATCACCTAATGTAAGCAAAAAAGGTTTCTAGTTTTCAAGATTGCCAGATGATTTTTTTCTTCTCCTTGGCAATGATTTTCTGAGACTCTGTTTCCCTTTTATCAAATACTAACGATTTCCTTTCTACATTTTCCACTCACTTTTATAAAATTATTGTCTGGTTTTCCCACTGTATCTTAAGAAAGTCATTAACCATTCTTTAATAAATCAGTCCCTGATTTTACTTAACCTGGAGTTCACTACCAGGATTTCCCTGTGAAAAGCAGCTGAATTCAAAATTCCAAAACTTGTTCAGAGCATTTGTTTTTCTGCCATCAAGTTGAGACTATAGTCATGCACCACATAACAACATTTTAGTCAACAATGGACCACATGTACAATGGTAGCCCCATCAGATTAATACCATACAGCCTAGGTGTGTAGTGGGCTATACCATCTAGGTTTGTGAAAGTGCACTCTACGATGTGTGTACAATGATGAAATAGCCTAATCATGCATTTCTCATAATTTATCCCCACCGTTAAGCAATGCATGTACTATACTTTACATTATACTTGAAATTACATTGTTTTTTCTGTTTTTGGCTTCCTTTTGGGCTTCAGATTCTGCTGCTCCAGAGAGTGACTGCCTATGCCTTTCAGGTGTTTCAAAAAGTCTATCAAAAAAATTGGGGGCCTCTGCAATAGGCACATGAAAAGATGCTCATCATCGCTGATCATCAGGGAAATGCAAATCAAAACTACACTAAGATATCACCTTACACCCGTTAGAATGACAAAAATATCTAAAACTAATAGCAACAAATGTTGGAGAGGTTGCGGAGAAAAAGGAACCCTCATACACTGCTGGTGGGAATGCAAACTGGTGCAGCCACTATGGAAAACAGTATGGAGATTCCTCAAAAAACTAAAAATAGAACTACCATATGATCCAGCCATCCCACTACTGGGTATTTATCCAAAGAGCCTGAAGTCGGCAATCCCAAAAGTCCTGTGCACCCCAATGCTTATTGCAGCACTGTTTACAATAGCCACAACGTGGAAGCAACCTAAGTGCCCATCAACAGACGAATGGATAAAGAAGATGTGGTACATATATACAATGGAATACTGCTCAGCTGCAAAAAAGAACAAAATCATTCCATTTGCAATAACATGGATGGACCTTGAGAGAATTATGTTAAGTGAAATAAGCCAGCAAGAGAAAGATAATCTGTGTATGACTCCACTCATATGAAGAATTTAAAACTATGGACCAAGAACAGTTTAGTGGATACCAGGGGAAAGGTGGGGTGGGGGGTGGGCACAAAGGGTGAAGTGGTGTACCTACAACATGACTGACAAACATTAATGTACAATTGAAATTTCACAAGATTGTAACCTATCAATAACTCAATAAAAAAAAAAGAAAAAAATTGGGGGCCTCTGAATGGTCTATATTTTCAGGTAGACCATTCACAAAATAAATTCCAAACTTAGTGGAATCCATACAGCAGTTTTGCGCAATGGTTTATTTTTTTATTTTTTTGAAGATGATCAGCCCTGAGCTAGCATCTGCTGCCAATCTTCTTTTTGCTGAGGAAGACTGGCCCTGAGCTGACATCCATGCCCACATTCCTCTACTTTATATGTGGGATGACTGCCACAGCATGGCTTGATGAGAGGTGCCTTGTCAGCACCCGGGATCCAAACCGGCAGACCCTGGGCCACCAAAGCGGAACATGCGAACTTAACCACTGTGCTACCAGGCCGGCCCCTATGCAGTGTTTTTATCTGCAAACTGAAAGCAGATTTTATTTATATAGACAAAAGTATATAAAAAGTCAAGTATGAGTGCACAAACTCTCTATATAGTTAAAAATGGCAATGCTGTCAAACTGGAACTGTTAATCTGGTGGGCAGTATAATAATTGTTAGGTAGCTCAAAATGTTTATCCATTGATACTTGAACAGCAGAATATAAAATGATTTGGGGCATAATGTAATAATACATAAAGATGAACATTGTAAGAAACTCAAGCATATGAAAGCTGAAGCTGTTCTCTTCATCATGATAGCTACCCAGAAATACATTAGATTTCCTATAGGGAGGAAGTGAGGGAAGTGCATTTATATAGAGAAAAAAGAGCCAGTTCCACTTTTCCCTGGCCAGCGATGAATAAACTTGAGTGAAACTGACCTATTTTAAATAAGGAATCTCTGTTCTTAGATGAATCATTCATGGCTAGGAAGTTAGGGATGAGAAACACATATAAGTTTGCTGGAGAATCATTCTGAGTGAACAGCTCTCTCCTGAGAATTTGAAAGTTGGCTGAAGAGATGCAGAGAAAGGATATTGTTAGGGATGAGTCACTTAATAGCGTCAGAGAGATAGTTCCAGATACCTGCTGTCCAGGCTTCAGAGATGCCCTCGCCCTTGCCTTCCTGAGACCTGGACCTCTAAGCTTCCCCAATATCTTTTCACAAAACGCTCCCTTTTTTGGCACCTGAATGACATTCTCTAAATTCAAACTATAAGAGAAGCAAACTTATATTTTCATTCCATTATGTGCTTGGGGGTATCTGGGTGGGATTTTCTAGTTGGTCTTTGAAGCAGATGTCTAGACTAAATAGAGGGTCTGGGCTGCAAACATCACAGGTATAGATGCAAGTTAAGTCCCTATTATGTAAGGAGCATCAAGATGTTTATGTTAAAGAAGAAGAGAAGAGGGCTAAGGATGAGCTCTTGGAACTCTAATTTTAAATACAGCATTGAAAAGATGGATCCAGCAAAGTAGATATTAGGAGTGGCTAGAAAAACCACAAGAGAAACAGAAATGTGTCATTGCTACTATCTCCTTCAGATCCTCTTCCTCTTGCTATTATTTGTTTCTCTTATCTATCCCTGTAAATTGTACTCCATCCACCAGGTATCCATGTCAAAAGGCTTTACAATACCATTTGACTCTCCTTTTACACTCAATCAAAGCTCTGTCAATTCCAAATCCAGTCAGTTCTGCCTATTAAATATCTTTCTATCATCTCAATAAGACCAGAGAGAAAATTGTAGGGTTGCATGATTCAACATGCTTCCAGCTAAAAATGAAGAAACAATTTTCATGCAATCTTAGGCTGCTTCACTGCAGGCCCATTAACACTTTAGTATTTATCTTGAGTTGGTTTCCTGGGAAAGAAACTGAGGCACAAATTTGCATACAGGAGGTTTATTAGAGCATAGTCTTAGAAATACTACATGAAAGTGTGTGAGGGAAGCACGACTTTTAAGAGGTACTTGTTAAATGATCATAGATAGCCCTTAAGCCATTCCATGGGCAAATGTGGAAATGGAATGGCCCTTCAGAAGTGTCTGAAATTAAGCCATAGTGTAAACCATTGTAACACAGCATTGGCTAGTCAATGGATACAGGCTGCCTCTCATTAGAGGCATGCAACCTTCGGGGATGTAGTTTCCCTTGGCCAAAGGAAATTCCAAGGGAAGATATGAATCAAAACTCACAGCATTGGGGATTTAACATTCTGATATCCTGAAAGTGAAATCTAGGTGGTGTGGTGCAGCACAGCTATCACACCTTCCATTACAGTCCACCATTTGTGTTACAGAGATACACTTGATTTGTATAAGTTCACATCAGTAGGGAACAACTCCTTCAGGGAAAATTTATAGCAGAGAATTAGAGTGATGATCTGCACACGTCTCACCATTATAACAGATCTCAGGGCTGCATGTTACTCATCATTTTTCTCCCCAAAAATCCATTCTAGATATCTCTCAGTCTCCTAGTCTAGGGGCCATACCAGATGGAGTGACACAGATCCAAACCCTGGGGTGTCAAAGGCCCTAGACACCATGCCCTTTTCATGTCCTGGAAAATTATCATGTCCCTTTACTATCAAAATCAGGCAGAGTAGTACCAGTGGATCCCTCGATGCACTACTGATGGTACACTGAAAAGATCAGCCCTACCTCCTGTGGATGATCAGTGTCTATTATTCTAGTCAGATTGGTGACTCCTTTCTTTTCCTGCTAGCCTCTTAGCACAGAAATATGATGTGACTAACGGGTAGGCATAGCTTGTTGTTTGAGTACCTCCCTGTTTTTTAGGTGGAAATGTTTCCATTGTGTACACCATGATCCCTATACTCACAGATCCTTGATTTACAGGAATAAAAAGAATAAGTCCCCAAGTAGGGTACTGAGAGTTTGGTAAATGAAGCCATTTCCACTTCCACCATTTTATTCCCAGGCCATTTACTCTACCTCTGGGGGAACAAAGCACCCTATAGTGGGCTTTAGATTTAGAGCATATACTGCATCATGAAAAACAATTTTGCATTTTAGCAGAGTATTGTCTCCTAACTGGAATCTTACCTGCAGTTTCACAAGGCTGTCCCATCACTCTTGGGACTTGCAGCTTCTTGGGGGTAGAGTGTGTGATGATACCAGAGGATCCCATGGTCAGGCCTTGCTTCTTTTCCTTCCATGTGTGTCACTCAGTTCAAAGAAATATTATTCAAGGATCCTGTGTTGGTTGATCATATACTCTCAATGCCTTTGGATAGTTGTGCTGGTTGAGGCCGTGAAAGTATGAAAGAGAAATCCTTACCCTGAATATATGTTGATTCCATTCAATATGAACCTCTGCCACTAATGTAACCAATTTGTCATCAAGGTGCTGGTTGGTCTCCTTGAGGAATGGTGTCAAATTCATGACACAGCATTTATCTCTGCTGCTTTCAGTTCAGACATTTGACAGAAATGGCAGACAGTTTAGAGGTGGTGAGTGGGAGCCCATGCCGTTGGACCTCTGCATAGCCTTAATCTCTGCCTCTACTCAGAAGCCATTTTTGTCTGCACTGGGGAGGCTTGTGAAAGGGGATGGATGATGGATAGTGGACATCAACTCTAAGTCATTTTGGTTACTCAGTGGTTTAATGCCTCATCTATGGTCTGTGGTCTCCAGGGGTTGATAAATATGCTAAAGAGATCTTCACATCTAATGCGACTCCCTTGGGTGCATCCACATGCCTCTTGCCCAAGACTCCTATGCCCCTATCATCCAATCTTTCTGTTTTCAGGCTCAGACCAACAAGCTAAGCCATTTGAAAACATCTTTAATCTATATATATATATCTTATGACAGCCTACTTTTCCATCCCCACAAAGTGGATGATCATGTATAGTGCCTGAACCTCTGCCCATTTAGAGAATTTTCTATCAGCATTGACTTTCAAGTTTACCAAGAGTGTGCCAGTAGTTCACTAACAGTCCATTTGTGGCTTGTAAGCATATACTGAGTCGATCCACATGTGAACCTAGCTGAACTATTTTCTTGCTCAGTCGTCTGGTCATAACATATACCCAGGAAGGCTTGGTGTGAACTGAAATGAAGTGTAACATTAGTAGAACCACCTCTTACACAGCTCATTTGTGTTCTTCATCCCTATCTATGATTGCCCCAGATGCACCACTTCCATGGTGGGATGGATTGATGCAGGCCCACCTGACAATATGACTTCATGGCTTTAAGACAACTTAGATAGTGATCACATGCTCTGGTCTTATGGTAATTTAACATCCTTAGTCATGCTTTAGGTGGCATGGCTTTGCTCCATAACTTTAGGGCCTATGATGTAACTCTCCAATTGAGACTTGACATAAACTTTATACATCTTTTTTCACTCCAGATGACTCTCTTATTGGAGGAGATATTTTAAGGTAGTGTGACAAAGGTGCAAGTCTCCTCCCACCTTCTCCAGAACACTTTCATATGCTGGACCCCCCTCAGAGATGGCAGTCGTGCATGTTACTCAGTAAATGGATTGAAAAAACTCCAGATGTGGAAAAGGCCTCCTCAGCACTGTGCTTCCTTCTTAGTGGTGGAAGATGCAAGATACGATGATTTGCCTTTCATTTTGAAGGGCATATCATGTCATGCCTCATCCATCAGGAAGTCTAAATTATCCCTGATGCTGTAGGCTCCCAAAACATTCTAGAGTTTATTTCACCCACTTAATATGACACATGTCTTGCAAAAACCTCCAATGTATTTCCACTTCTTGATCATCTGCTCTGGTAATATCATGCCTTTGGTATAATGTAACAAACTAATATTCTATAAAATGTGCACATATACCAGGTCTTTTGAATTACATTATAAAGATGGGGAAGAGAGATAACAGAGTCTTGGGGCAGGAATGTAAGGGCATATTGTGGCACATCTCATGTGAATATGAACTACTTTCAGTTATCATTCTTAATAGGGATGGAAACAACACATTCCATAGATTAGTCCCCATGTGCTATGACATGAATTTGTGTTACTTTGCTTTAGCAAAGATGCCACAAGTGGCAGCAATCTCTAATTTGGTCTAATGTTTCATTCTATTTGTGGTATTCCACCGTTACCCTCCAACATCAATCAATTATTTGCAGGGCTAGACTCAAGCGGAATTAAATCTGGCTCTGCAAATAAGTAAATGGAGACATGATGGAAACTACCTCCCTTGTGTGGTTTATGCCTGTAAAGGTGGGATAACTTCTCCTGTTCACTGGGAATACTCTATTGTTTCTGATGTACTATGTTGGGAGGGAGTTAGACAGTAGGTTTCAATTTCCTCTTGGTTACATCCACTAGGATAGCTCTTATCCCACAGGGCAAGGAACCAATGTGGGGTTTCTGCAAACCTCTAAGTATAATCAATCCCAGTATACATGCAGAAAGTGGGGACATAATCATTTTGAGAGTGTGGACTCTATGGATCTACTGTGAGGCAGGCTGTATTCAGGACACTCTTTATTACCAGACATCCTCCCCCAAGCTCCCACTCTAAGAGGGAAAGCATGATGACCTTTTGAGTCCTTCAATATTAGTATCACTATGAGCTCCGTGTTCAGCAGTCCTCAAAATGTTTCCAGTGCATGTTCACCCAAGTAAATTGTGTTAGCTCTCTCTGAAAAGGACTGGAAGAATCATTCATGTACGCAGTTACTGTGGTTTTTCAGAGTTGTACCTTCTGAGGATAAGATTTCTCCTCCAGTCTGTGGTTTTGGGTTCTGCCACTTGTGTGGAAATTAGAAAAGGAATCATGATTTTTTATTGGGGCAGCTACCCTCAAATTGTTGATTATCCTTCTTTGAAATCTTCTGGGTGTATATATTAGGTAACACTCTTGTGGGCAGCCCATTTTTTTGCCCAAAGTGTGACTGTGTTTCATTAGCCATTGCCCCATAGGGGTATTTTTTTGGTCAGTTCCCTGGGAAAGAGAGTCTGAGGAAGAAACGTATATGCAGGAAGTTTTATGTGGAGTCCTCCTAGAACCAACACATGTAATCTTATAAGGGACTCAGAAGTAGAAATTGAACTGGGAGGGAGTTCGTGGTTTTTAAAAGAAATATATCCACACATAGCTTGATAAGTCTTCCTTTAAAAATTGGAGTGTCCCTTGCTCCCCATTGAGTATGGGCTGGACTTAGCGACTCGCCTCTGAATAACTGAACAAAGGAGAAAATGATAATGTGTGGTTTTGGAGATTGTCATAAAAAGGCACTGTGGCTGCCATCTTGGTAGCTCTGTCTCTTGAGTTATTTGCTCCTGGGCAAGCAATTTGCCATGTCAGGAGGACATTCACTGAGATGAGGTCTGTGTGACAAGGAACTGATGGCTTTTTTCAGTAGCATTCAGAAAGTAAGCATCTTGGAAGCAGATCCTCCAGCACCAGGCAAAGCTTTAGATAAGTCCAACCTCTGTTAACAGGTTGAGTGCAACATCATAAAAGATATTGAGGCAGAGGTATCTAGCTAAGTTGCTTCAGGATTCATGACCCTCAGAAAGGGTGTGAAACAACAAATGTCTGTTGTTTTAACCAGCTAAGTTTTGGAGTGATTTGTTTCGCAGCAATAAATAACTCCAAATCTCCACCAACATTTGTTATCTCTTCGGTTTTGATAATAGCCATCCTAACAGATGTGAGGAGGTATCTCATTGTAGTTTTGATTTGCATTTCCCTGATGATTAGTGATGTTGAGCACCTTTGCATATACCTATGGCCCACTTGTATGTCTTTTTTGAAAAATGTCCATTCAGATCCTCTGCCTATTTTAAAATTGGGTTATTTGGATTTTTTGCTATCAATTGCGTGAGATCCTTATATTTTCAATTTTGTTATGGTATTTTTCAGCTTTGGAATTTCTGTTTGGTTCCTTTTTATAATTTCTATCTCTTGTTATATTCTCATCTTGTTCATATATAGTTTTCCTGATATCTTTTAGTTCTCTGTCTGTGTTTTCTTTTAGTTCTTTCAGCATGTTTAAGACAGTTATTTTAAAGTCCTTGTCTGATATGTCTGAGGCCTATGTTTACACATGGATGGTTTGTGCTGGCATTTAATTCCTTTGGCTGTACTATGTTTTTCTGATTCTTTGTATGATTTGTAATTTTTTGTTGAAAACTGGGAATGTGAAGATACAGCCCCCTCTTCTGATCTTTGTAAACTGGCTTTCTGTGGGGGGTGGCTTTCATTAATTAGCAGAATGTGTTTTGAGCCTTGTAATCAGCTCAAGGTGAAACTTAAGGTCTTCTCAGTTCTTTTCCAAGAATGCATCCTGTGTGTGTCTTTGTGTGTCTTTATCAATTACTCTCTATACACAGCTGCTTTTAAATTTCTTTATTTTGCAAACAGTCTCACCACAGCTTTCCCTTGGGACTTTAGATGGTCTATTGTATTTCTCCACTGGTAATCTCTGCCTTAGGCTTTTATAGTTCGATATAGTCATGCATGGCTTAACGATTGGGACACTTTCTGAGACACGTCATTAGGCAATTGCATCATTGTGTGAACATCAGAGTGTACTTACACAAACCTACATGGTATAGCCTACTACACACCTCAGCTATATGGTTCAGCCTATTGCTTTTAGGCCACAAACTTATATAGCATTTTACTCTACTGAATACTGTAGGCAATTGTACCACAATGATAAGTATTCCTTTATCTAAACATATCTAAACATAGAAAAGGTACCGTAAAAATACAGTATAAAAGATTAAAAAATGGGGGGGCCGGCCCCATGGTATAGCAGTTAGGTTCAGTGCACTCCATTTTGGCAGCCTAGGATCACAGGTTCTGACCCTGGATGCAGACCTACACCTCTCATTGGCCATGCTATGGTGGCGAGCCACATAAAAAAATAAAGGAAGATTTGCACAAATGTTAGTTCAAGGCTAACCTTCCTCAAGCAAAAAAAAAAAAAAAAAAAATGAGGAAGATTGACAACAGATGTTAGCTCAGAGTGAATCTTCCTCAGCAAAAACTAACAAACAGAAAAGGACCACCTGCATTGGAAACTTACTATGAATGGAGCTTGCAGGACTGAAAGTTGCTCTGGGTTAGCCAGTCAGTGGTTGGTGAGTGAATGTGAAGGCATAGGAGATTGCTATACCTTACTGTAGACTTTAAAACACTGTACATTTAGTCTACACTGAATTTATAAAAACAATGTTTTTCTTTCTTCAATAATAAATTAACTTTAGCTTACTTTTTATTTTATAAACTTTAAATTTTTTTAACTTTTTGGGTCTTTTATAATAACACAGTTTGAAACAGAATATATTGTACAGCTGTAAAAAAGTATTTTCTTTCTTTGTATCTTTATTCTATAAAGTTTTCTCTTTTTAAAAATATTTTAACTTTTTTTAGTTTTTAAAGTTTTTGTTAAAATTAAGAAACAAACATTCATATTAGCCTAGTCCTACGCAGGGTCAGGATCATCAGTATCACTATCTTCACTGTCACATCTTCTCCCACTGGAAGGTATTCAAGGGAAATAATAATTGATTTTTGGCTCCTTCTTATATTGTCAAGACTTTTATCAGCATTTTCATTTTGTTCATACATCATATTCCTGTCTTTTCTCATGTCTTCATTTGGCTCTTCGAGTTATATCTCAGACAGTTGCTTTAAAGCCTTATCTAGTAAGTTCATCCTCTGGGCTTCCTCAGGGATAGTTTTTGTTGATTTATATTGTTCCTTTGTTATTTATTTATTTATTTTCAGATGTACATCATATTTCGAATTCTGTGTAGAAGATAAAAACAACGACAAAAAAACGCATAGCATTGGAGATTGGATTGGTGGTTACCGTAGGGGAAGGGGGACGGGGGAGGGCAAAAGGGCTGATAGGCTCACATGTGAGGGAATGGACTAGAATTAGTTTTCGGGTGGTGAACATGATGTAATCTACACAGAACTTGATATATTGTTCCTTTGAATGAGTCACACTTTTCTGTTTCTTTGGGTCTCTTATTACTTTTTGTTTAAATCTTGACATTTGAATCAATGTGGCAACACTGAAAGCCAAATTTTCTGCCTTCCCCAGGGTTTGTTACTTTTTTAAAAAAGTTATCAGGTGTCTCTGTGCCAGAGATCAGCCTAAGATAACATCTTAAGGTCTTCTCAGGTCTTTTCTGAGCCTGAGTCTTTAGCTGAGCATGGATGGTGACTTCTACATTTTCTGTATATGAGGTTGCTTTCAATAGTCATGGTCCTTAAAAAAAAAAAAAAAAAAAAAAGCTCCACAAAAGGGAAAAATGAGAAAAAATAACAAGTGCTTTCTCTTTAAATCTCTTGGAGTATGCTTTAGTCTGTGGGATTTGCAACAAAGGTGGCCCTCCTTTATGTAGGCAACTCTGTGATCAGAAGCAGCAATCAGCACACAGATCCTTGATGTTTTAAGGACAGTCGTTTTTCCAACTGTGGCTCCCACAACCTTCTCCAGAAACATGGGTATGGCTACCTTCCATAAGGATGAGTGTGTGTGGACGATAGCCACTACTCTGGTAATGGTTGAAAATGATTGAAATTAATCACAATTTATCAGCCAAGCCAAGCCTGGAAGCTTCAAGCTTTGACTAAACTTCATATTTCTAAAATACTTAACCAGATACTTCCTGCCGGTACTTTTGTTGTCTATACTCTGCCATCTTCCCTCACGTCACTCGATACCTCACTCTTTTCAATCCTTGCACCAATGGCCATCTTATGGAGCATAGCTACTGGTTTGCAACATCAAAGACCCATGAAGAATTATGGGACTCTCTCCCACAGAAACATCAGAATCTATGGACTGGCCTCCATCCTTCAAGGTGAAAAACAATAGGTTTTACCTGGTCCTTGTCATGATAGGATCTCAAACATTTCATTAGGAGGAAGAATGTGGCTGGACAAGCCAATGATACTCATTATGGATGATTCCTCTGGGATTTTCTCTTGTGTCTTTCCCACATTCTATAGTTTGTCATTTTTGTGCTTCTTTGTCTCTTGGAAGGCATTTTGGAGGTGAAAAACAGAAGAAGCTTGTACAATTGATTGACTTTGTTTTCAAAATCTAAAGTTCGTAGGATAACTAGAGGATCTCTGGAAGAGGTAATGAGAGAAGAGGAAGAAAGTTGAGTGTTTGGGAAGGGGCTAAATCAGGGGAGGGTCTCTCGGTTATGGGGGAGAGGGATCCAGTCCTGACCCATGGTAGTTCCCCAGGGAAGCAGAAGACCCAAAGTGAGTGACTGCATAGGGAGCTGAACAATCAGACTGGAAACCTTGGATTCCAGTGCCACATGTGATGAATGGGAAGTTGTAACAACCAAGTGCGTCCAGGGCCAGTATTAACCTGGTAATATCTTTGAACAGATAACTGGTAACCTGTGGCTGCTCCCTCTTGGTCTCACCCCATCACTTTGGCACTGCGCATGCCTACAGGATCCAGATAGTTCTGGTAAGGAAGGATTGTAGAAATGATCTCTAAAATTAATGGACTTATGATTTACTGCCAACTTGGAGGAAATTGGAACTCAATCTAAGATTATGTTGACTTGAATGCGAGACCACACCTGCACACGTGTTCTAACATACATACCTGTTACATCTGTTTTATGCCTATTTTTTCATTTTATGTTCAGAGCGCTTACCACACTGCTTGGCAGTTACGACATGCTTAATAAATGGCTACTGAATTAAAGAAATTTTACTTCAAAGCTTTCGATAAGGATGTCAAACTGTTTTCAGCAGGTCTCTAGCATGAATTATTTTATAATTCCACCATCAATCAATGAGTTTCTGTTTAACTTCACTCTCACTAACCGTGACAAAGAGTACAGTTTAAGATGAATTTTCATTTGAGTTTCTATGTCTTTAATTTCTAGCGGGTTTGTACAATTTTCCCTAAATGTATTGTCCATGCCACTTTTTTCTCTTGAAAATGATATGTTCTGCTTTTTACCTATTTTCTATTGAAATGTTTATTATCTTTTTGGGTAGATACTGTGAGAATTCTACATATTAAAAGTACATTTTAAAAATTGTTTATTTTGTCATTTGCTTTTTCATTTTTGACATCATAATATTTTGAAATTTTATATATTCTTTGTTTAAACTTTGAATACAGAAACTTGCAAAGAAGAAAGTAACAATCACTTAAAAGTCCACCACTAAGGGGCTGGCCCCGTGGCCGAGTGGTTAGGTTTGCGCGCTCCGCTGCAGGCGGCCCAGTGTTTCGTTGGTTCGAATCCTGGGCGTGCACATGGCACTGCTCATCAAACCACGCTGAGGCAGCGTCCCACATGCCACAACTAGAAGGACCCACAACGAAGAATACACAACTATGTACCAGGGGGCTTTGGGGAGAAAAAGGAAAAAAATAAAGTCTTTAAAAAAAAAAAAGTCCACCGCTAAAAGTTAATTGTTTTTAGCATTTTGGTGAATATTTTTCTATTTTTCTCTGATAAGCTGTTAGAGTTTTGCCCAACAGAGGATTTAAATGAGTAGTATTGAAATATGCTTGTCTTTAAATTTCTGGAGTTTGGTTTACTACTCAAAACTTTCTTAAGCCAAGATATCGTAGCCACATTTTCTAATGAAACCTATAGTTTTTTATTCTATTTAGCTTTTTATTAAAGTAGAATATTTTTTGATTTAGTGCATGAAGTCACATTATTAATCATTTATTTTTAAGTAGTTTTTAAATGTATTTGTTGCATAATCCTTTAATTTGCCTTGTGATTTAGGATCCCAAAATTATATGTTAAGTGTTACATTTACTATTTTCTGTTTCTGGACTTCCTTTGATATGTAAATGCATCTGCTATTACTGTTTTGACAATTGCAGCTATAATTCCAGCATATGCTGCCCCATACACTAGCTAGCCTCATCTCACTGCATAATCCTCTGTTTTGAAATCACCTTGTTTATCGTTAATTTCCCAGAGAAATTTCTATTTTTTAGATTCTTCCAAAAGTGTATAGTTTGTCCTTATGATTATATAAATAATTATGCCAATTAATTGAGGGAAAAATTGGTATTGTTAGTATTAATCAACTTTCCCATTGAGAAACATGCTAGTTATCTACAACTGTACAAATGTTCTAAGTTCTTTTAAAATATTATGGCTTTCTTCACATTTCTTCTTAGGATTAATTATAGGTATTTTATACTTAGTAATTTACTACTGCAATTGGAAAAATCCATTTTTCCATTATATACTTTTATGCATGTATTTTACAAATTTTCCCTTATGAAGAATTATCTCATTTTTCCCCTTTATTTTGCTCTTGAGTCAGCAATTATTTCCTGGAATTCCTTAAAGTGGTGTCACTTTCATGCAAATATCTTCCTGCTTTGCTTTTAATGAGCTTTTTCTCCTGGTAAAAATATAATGAAACCAACAAACAAATTAACACAGAAATTGAAAAGACATGGAATAAGCATATATATCCAACATTCATTAGAGCAAGTTTACCCTTCAACAACCAGCTTTACCATAAACCATGAACCCTGCCCCAAGGATGTGAGTAAATCTTGTGAAGAATAAGACCCAACTCCCAGGGCAGGATCTGAGAAGGCAGCTTTAACAGTTTCTGCTGTTACTCCTGGACACCATGGTGTCAGAAAGAGGGGTTTTGGAAAAGGCAAAGGAAGTACAGAAAAGTTTTAGACTCCTTTCCCAATCTTTATCACTTTAAAAATCTCTGTTCTCAATAATTTCTTTCCCAGTGAAAACCAGATGGTCTGAATCTCACAGGCAACACAACATATTTCCCCTGAAATATGTTGTCATCTGTGGGAGGGGCTCTTGTCCTCTCCCTGACTTCCCTCAGATTCTTTAGTGACCAGGAAGTCCTCAGTTCTTGTGGTGTTTAATCTTATACGTCAACTTGGCTAGGCCAGAGTGCCCAGATGTTTAGTCAAATACCAGTCTAGATGTTTCTGTGGAGGCATTTTTTAGATGTTATTAGTATTTAAATCAGTACACTTAGAGTAAAGCACAAAGTTTTATCCTCCATAATGTGGAGGGCCTCATCCAATCAGTTGAAGGCCTTAGGGGAAAAAGACAGGTCCCCCAGGGGAAGAAGGAATCCTGCCTCCAAATTTTCCTTCAGACTGGAGAACTCTTCTCTTCCTTCATCTCTTCCCTGGGTCACCAAGCGGCTGCCTGCTTGCAGATTTCAGACTTGCCAGCCCCCACAATACTGTGAGTCAATTCCTTAAAATAAATCTGTCTTGCTGTATATATGCACATCCTATTGGCTCTGTTTCTCTGGAGAATCAGAATCAGATTATACAGGCCTACAGGAACCAGCAGTCTCAGAGAGCTTGTCTGCACTCCCTGGGCTGAGGGCTGCCAGGGACAAGAGATGAGAATCCGGTATTTGGATCCGTGAATATTTGTGAAATAACTTCAGGGCTGTGTATGTTACACTGGGACACCTAATTTTGGCCTCTTCACCACTAAACCTACTGGTACAGGCTGGGCAGAGCAGATCTGTGTGATTTAGGGAGGCTTGAGGGATTCTGAGGTCACTGTGGGGGAGGAATGAAGCTGTAGCCAAACCAAAGGCACTGACCACATGGAACTAATCTGGGTCTAAACTTTCCTCTGGGAACAATGACCCTGAATGTTGTCTTTCCCTCCTCATCACAGAACTATTGTGCACAGCAACCCTAAGGGACAGCCAGGGCGTTTACTCACTTCTTTTCCACGTCCTGGATGGAGTCAGGCAGAGGCTGATTCCTGGTTTCAGGAAGGAGTCGGACAACAAGTCCAGCGAGGATGGGGAAGACTCCATAGATGATCCAGGGCAGGTGGGGGGAAGACACGGTTAGGATCATCAAGAGGGGAGCCAGGGTTGCTCCAATATTAGCAACAGTTCCAGTGACAGCTAAAGCTGTTGCTCTTGGGGTCGAAACAATAATAAAAAAAAATCTAGTGAAAATCCAGCAATATAATCTATGATTTACTAGTTTGCTTTGTTATGGAAGACAACACATCAGTGTGTTTAGATGTGGAGATTGATGATATACTCTTGTTTTGGACATTTTCTCTCTTACTTTCTAGCAATTCTTTTCAATTTCACTTGTGTCTTGAGACAAAATTTGATGATTGAAGAAATACTGTTACCCATAGCATTTACACTTCATGTGATTCAGAAGATTTCAGGAGAAGAAACATTAAAGGACTTAATGCTTCGTAAAAAGTCAAAGTAGAAAGAATTTGGTTATAGTTTTTGTTGTTATAATTACTCTTATAATTAGTTACCTTTAATAACTAATTTGTCTTATTTTGGTTTCTCCAAGAGGTGTAAGTTATCTGGGAGAGGCCTGTTTTGATCCTGACAGAGCATCCATGAGCTTTGTACCTGATGACAGTGGGGATTAGTTCATTTGCATGGGCAACAGCACTGATGATAGCGGCAGAGGAAACTCCTACTCCCAAAGTGGCCAAAACCACACGCAGAGTCTGCATATCTGGAGAGAGGAAGACCAGTGAGACTCAGGAAACTGGAGCCGAAGACATCACCATCCCTCAAATTAAAAATGAAAAAGATCCTATTGGAAGTGTTTGCAAGTATTAAATATGGTGTAGAGAAACTGCACAGAATCAGTAAATGTGCATTGTCTAATCAGGTGAGAAATGTGATTTATCTATACATTATGACTTATGGTGAATAAAAGGACTGAGTTATTTTATCAACTCCTGTTGCATGTCTGAGATTTGCCAGAAATGGAGAAGGGAAAGTGAGTCCGGCAGGTGCTCTCTTGCATTAATTCTGTTCTGTGTCTCCTTTGCCCTTCACACAGAACAGAGGACTGTCACGTGTGCAATTGCTGAAGGGTGTAAGACTTATCCATGTCTTTGAGAGTTTAAAATCTAAGAACATGCACAATTTATATATGAGGCTAGTAACGCAGAAGAGAGTAACAAAAGAACAGAACTCCTATGTTAATGGATAAGCTGGAGAGTAGCTTTATCTAAAATAATGCTTCAATATTCAAGTATAGGGACCTCTATTAGGAAAACAACCTGAGTTTAGAAACCACTGAAGGGAAGTTCTAGAGAGTTAGTTTTCTATCCCTGACTTGCCCTGCCTGCCCTCAAAAGGCTTCATCAAGAACATTACTGCATTGGAGTGGGCACTGTTGTAAGGAAGAAAACTTGCATCATTGCTGACATTCATGATGAGGAGTTGAGCCCACCAATCTGGGATCTTGTAAAATATATATATATAAATATGCTGAGAGTTAGGTAAAGCATGGTGACCACCTGATTCCCTTTATTCATTACATATGATCATTCAATTTAGTAAAATAAATTCTAGGAGAAGCTCTTAACCGTATTGTGACTTGTTTCTGCTGTCAATTCTCTGCTTGAAGACAAGGAATTTTTGTCTGCTTGAGGTCAACAGGACACCCGTAAACCATAGCTACTGTTACGGAGATCTTACAGGAGACACATGAGTGGATATGTACAGATCAGAGAAGAAATTGTCACTAAAGCTGTAGAAATAAGCAAGAACCCAGACAGAGGAAGTCACAGTATTGTGTCCTCAAATGGGATACAATGACAAGGTCTAGACCCTCTGTGCTTGCTATATAAAGTGTGAATGGTCAAAGGTAAGTGATTAGTTGCTGTCCTAGAGAAACTTCAAGTAATCTGGCACCAATTTCCAGATACATCTCGAATGCAATGAAGACAACCATATACCTGAGCTGACCTTTACTCACCTTGGTTCTTTTCCCAGCAATTTCATGGCAGAAGCTGTGCTAACCCCCATATTGCTTTCAGGGAAGCCTTAGAATACAATTATCCCTTTCCTTCAGGCTTCAGATCAGTGTGACCCATAGAAGCCCAGAGGAATGCAGAGAAGCTATTTGTCACTCTGTGCTCTTTTCTCACCTTCGGGCACAAATATGATGGCTAGGATGGAGAGTCCCAGCAGGAACAGGAAAAGCATCTGGCTTACTCTACGGCCCAGGTGATTCAGTGCCAAAAGGGCAACATAATTGCTTGGAATTTTGACTGCACCAAAGAGAACCTGGAACAGGAAAATATTTTTCCCCAAGTGCTGGAGGTTGAGACTCAGGCCAAATAAAGGAATGAAGGTTGCAAATCTGTGGTGAAAGGAAGAGGAAACAGAGATGTCATAAGATTTAGATTCTCTGTCTTATAAATGATAATATTGAGCCATAAAACCAGGGATTAGTGTCAAGCATGATCTGATTTATAGAATATTTCTGTATTGATTATATTTTCTTATTTTCCATATTTTTGATGCTCTAGCACTTAGAGCCTTGATCCTGGAGAGTCTGCCTCTCCCTGGGCTAGCTAATTCCTAAAGATAATAAATGTCTCCACTGTGAGTGCACCTTTCATATACAAACCCTCAATCCAGAGCCCACACCCCCAACCATCTCCTTTATCAAACTCATACACCAAGCCAATATCCCCCCTCCCCTAAATCAACCCAGAGCCAGGTACTGAACAAACTACAGACCACCCCTATAACCAAGAGCCCACTAAAATTATTCAAACCATGCAATCCTAAACTTACTCAGGATACTTATCTTCCTCTCCCATTTCTTGTCACAAAAACTTCAATAAAATCTCTGGGCCATGCTCTTTATTTTCTTTTCTCTCCTTCACTCTGACTGACACCCGTGCTTCACTGAATGACCCTGCCTGGTGCTTTGTGCCTCCTCTATCCAGGGATCTGTGACTATAATCTTACTTCCTGACAATCATTTCTGAGTCTGTGTGTCTTACCATACCTGATTAAAACAAATATTGGGTATATTTTAAATGTAATTTTATTGCAAGTTAATGATTATAAATCATCATAAAATTATAGTCTGATATTGGAGGTTACAGTGGTTGCTAAGTTCTTCTGGGAGGTGGAAGGGTTTTTTAGTGGAGGATACATGAGGTGAGGTTCCATGGGTTTAGAGTTTTTCCTATATCCTGATCTGAGCGATGGTTATACATTTACATATGGAAATATTTATTGAACTGCACATATTTGAGCACTTGAGAGTTTGTAATTTTACCTCAATTAAAATAAAAAACAACAGGTGAAGAAACTTAAAGCTGAAGTCTGTACTGTGATTTTTCTCAACCTCATCTCCAGTGATGAGCCTGGTAGAATGATGTGATAACAAAACTCCTCATTGTACAATTAGTTCTTTGTTAGTCTTTGTATAACTCTTTCACTATCTATAAAAATACCAACTATCTTTGAGGCTTTCTTATGTTTCATCTCAAATATATCCCCAAGTATGTCGTATCCTCTGAAATAACAAATAGAATTCTGTTTCTACTGTTTTAATGTCCCTCATGCGCTGTGTGAAGCCTACCTCATGAAGGACAGTAAACAGATCCTTTTACGCAGGTTGGGTGTGCGGAACAAGTCAAACACAGAAGGTTTGTTCTGTGCTGTCTCCAGCTCCTCCTGCATGGTGTGTGTCAAAACCTTCAACAACAATAACAGCAAACTGTTCAGTTGTCACAAAACGATAGGCATTGTGAACCCACAACAAAGGACAAGATAGATGACTTCCCTTTTTGTCTACTGGAAAAAATAGCCAGGGAGGATGAACACAATTAATGAGATGAAAAATTAAGTAGTAAGCATTAAAAATAGAGTAGACTATATGGAGAAGAGGATTAGTGAGATCAAAGATAGAAACATAGCAGCGATTCACATGGAACAAGAGAGAAAAATAAGATTTTAAATAAATGAAGAAATTCTTTGGGAGATATCTGTCTCAGTTAAGAAAAATAACATAAGGATTATAGGTATCCCAGAAGTAGAAGACAGGAAGAAAGGGGCAGGGAGCTTATTCAAAGAAATAATAGTCAAGAAATTCACAAACCTGAGAAAGGACCTGGATGTGTAAGTACATAAAGCTAATAGAACTTCTAATTGCCTCAATGCCAAAAGACTTTCTCCAAGGCATGTAATATTAAAACTGTAAAATGTCAATGACAAAGAACAAATATCAAGGGCAGCAAGAGAGAAGACAATAACCTACAATAGAACCTCCATGAGACTTTTGGCAGATTTCTCAGCAGAAACCTTAAAGCCTAGGAGGCTGTGGAATGATGTATTCAAAATGCTGAAAGACAAAAACCATCAGCCAGGAATACTCTTTCCAGTGAAATTCTCCTTCAGATAAGATGGAGAAATATAAGTTTTCCCAGATAAACAAAAGCTGAGGAAGTTCATCACCACTATACCTTCCTTACAAGAAATGATGAAAGGAGCATCCTACCTGAAATAAAAAGACAAAGGTTTAAGAAGCTTTAAGAAGGGAGATAAATAGACAGAATCATAAAATTGCAGCTCTATATCAGAATAGGTTAGGAAACATTTATTTATAACATAATGACTAGAGGGAAAGAAAGTATCAAAAATAATATAGCTACTTCAATTTGGTTATAAACTCAAAACACAAGTGACAACAAATACGTAGAAGGGGAAGAGGAAAAGGATGGAACCTGAATAGAATAATAGAGATGAGAGGCTATCAGAAAAAAGACTATTTCATCTAGGAGATCTTTCATACAAACTTCATGGTACCCACAAAACAAAAAACCAGAGCAGAGTAACAAATCACAAGTAAAGAGAAAACTGAGAAAAACATCACAAAAGATCACTGAGCTAAAATGGCAGACAGAAATACAAGGAAAAAGAAAGAGTTGGAATACAAAACAATCAGAAAAAAACAGATAAAATGACAGCATTAAGCCCTTATATATTAATAATCACTCTAAATGTCAATGGATTGATATCCCCATCAAAAGACACAGAGTGGCTGGATGGGTTAAAAAACAAGACTGAAGAATATGCTGCCTCCAGGACACCTATCTCAGCTCTAAAGATAAACAGAGGCTCAGAGTGAAGGAATGGAGGATGATACTCCAATCAAACGGCAACCAAAAGAAAATAGGTGCATATGTCCTTATATCAGAGAAAATACACTTCAAGACAAAAAGATAAGAGACAAAGATGGAGATTATATAGTTATGAAAGGGGCATTCCATCAAGAAGAGGTAACACATTAATATATATGCACCTAACACAGGACTACCGTAGTATATAAACCAACTATTAACAGACCTACAGGGAGAAATTGAAAGCAACAGAATAATAGAAGGGGATCCTAACAACCCACTTCTGTGAATGGGTTGATCATCCAGACAGTCAACAAGAAAACATTGGCCTAAGTGAAACACTAAAATAGATGGACTTAATAGATATTTATAGAATATTCCATCCAAAACCAGCAGAATGCACATTTATCTCAAGTGCATGTGGGACATTCTCAAAGATAGACAATATGTTGGAAAACAAGGCAAGCCTCAATAAATTTAAGAAGATTGAAATCATATCAAGCATCTTTTCCAACCACAATGGTATGAAACTGGAAATCAACTACAAAAAATAGCTGGAAAAGTCACAAATATGTGGAGATCAAACAACATGCTACCGAACACTATTGGATCAATGAAGAAATCAAAGGAGAAATTAAAAAATACTAGAGACAAAGGAAAATGAAAGCACAACTTACCAAAACTTATGGATGCAGCAAAAATGATACTAAAAGGGAAATTTATAGCAATACAGGCCTACCTCAAGAAACAAAAAATCTCAAATAAACAATCTTACACTATACCTGAAAGAATTAGAAAAGAAGAACAAGCAAAACACAAAGTCAGTAGAGGGAATGAAATAAAAATAAGAGCAGAAATAAAGAAAATAGTGACTGAAAAGCAATCAACAGGATCCATGAAACAAAGACCTGATTCTTTGAGAAGATAAATAAAATTGATAAACTATTAGCCAGACACTAAGAAAAAAAGAGAGGAGACTCAAATGGATAAAATTTAGAAATGAAAGAGGAGAAATTAAAACGGACATCACAGAAATACAAAGGATTACAGACTACTATGAAAAGCTGTACACTAAAAAATTGGGTGACCTAGAATAAATGGATAAATTCTTAGAATCATACAGCCTCCCAAAACTGAATGGAGAAGAAATAGATAATCTGAATAGACAAATCACAAGTAGAGAGACTGAAATAGTAATCAGAAACTTCCCCAAAATCAAAAGTCCAGGACTAGATAGTTTCTCTGGTGAATTCTACCTAACAGTCAAAGGGGATTTAATACCTATCCTCAAACTCTTCCAAAAAATTGAAAAGGATGGGAAACTTCCAAACTCATTTTATGAGGCCAACATTAACTGATACCAAAACCAGACAAGGACAACATAAAAAAAGGAAATTGCAGACAATATTGCTGATGAATATAGATGCAAAAATCCTCAAGAAAATATTTGCAAATTGAATACAACAATACATTAAAAGGATCATACACCACGATTAAGTGGGACTTTTTCCAAGGATAGAGGGATGGTTCAACATCTGCAAATTAATCAATATGATACACCACACTTATAAAACGAAGAATGAAAATCACATGATCATCCCAATACATGCAGAGAAATCATTCAACAAGATTCAATATCCATTTATGATGAAAATTCTCAATAAAATGGTTATAGAAGGAAAGTACCTCCACATAATAAAGGCCATACATGACAAACACACTGTCAACATCACACTCAACGGTGAAAACCTGAACGTTATTCTTATGAGAACAGGAACAAGACAAGGACACACTCTCGCCACTCTTATCCAACATAGCACTGAAAATTTTAGTCATAGCAATTAGGCCAGAAAAAGATATGAAAGGGGTCCAAATTGGAAAGGAAGAAGTAAAACTGTCACTATTTGCAGATGACATGTTTCTATAGACAGAAACCCCCAAATAACCCACAAAAAAGCTGCTGGAAATAATCAGTAAGTACAATAAAGCTGCAGGATACAAATCAACATACAAAAATCAGTTGCATCTATACACTAATAACAAACTTGCAGACAGACAAACCAAGGATACAATTCCACACAGAATTGCAGAAGTAAGAATAAAATATCTAAGAATAAATTTAACCAAGGCGGGGAAAGACCTATACACAGAAAGCTATAAGATGTTATTGAAAGAAATCAAAGGAGAAAGAAAAGAAAGTATTCCATGTTCATGGATTGGAAGAATAAATATAGTTAAAATGTCCATATTACATAAAGCAATCTACAGATTCGATGCAATCTCCATCAGAATTCCAATGTCATTCTTCATGCAAACAGAACAAAGAATCTTTAAATTTACGTGGAACTAACAAAAGACCCCAAATAAGCAAAGGAATCCTGAGAAGAAAGATCAAAGTTGGAGGTATCACACACCTTGAATTCAAAATATACTGCAAAGCTATGGAATCAATATGGTGGAGAAAGGAAAGTCTCCTCGATAAATTGTGTTTGGAAAACTGGGCAGCCACATGAAAAAGAATGAAAGTAGACCATTATCTTACACCACACACAAAACTTAACTCAAAATGGATTAAATATTTGAATGTAAGACCTGAAGTCATAAAACTTCTTGAATAAAACATAGGCAGTTCACTCTTCGACATCAGTTTTAGCAGTAGCTTTTGGAATATCATATCTACTCAGGCAGGGGAAAGAAAAGAAAAAATAAATAAATGAGACTACATCAGATTAAAAAGCTTCTGCATGGCAAAGGAAACCATCAACAAAACAAGAAGACAATCCAACATCTGAAAGAAAATATTTGCCAATCGTATAGCATACAAGGGGTTACTTTCCAAAATATATAAAAAACTCATACAGCCCAACCAAAAAATGAACAACCAAATCAAAAACTGGGTTTAGGGGCTAGCCTAGTGGTGTAGCACTTAAGTTTGCACACTCCACTTTGGCAGCCCAGGGATCGCCGGGTCAGACCCCAGGTGCGGACCTACGCACCACTTAACAAGCCACATTGTGGCAGGCGTCCCACATATACAGTAGAGGCAGATGGGCCCAGATGTTAGCTCAGGGCCAGTCTTCCTTAGCAAAAAAGAGAAGGATTAGCAGCAGATGTTAGCTCAGGGCTAATCTTCCTCAAAAATAAAAAACACAAAAAAACTGCATTTATTTGGTGCTGTCTCCAGCTCCTCCTGCATGGTGGACCTCAAAACCTTCAACAACAACAGCAAACTGTTTAGTTGTCACAAAACGGTCGACATTGTGAAGCCCCCAATAGAGGGCAAGATAGATAACTTACCTTTCTGTCCACTGGAAAATATAGCCATGGAAGATGCAATGACAGGTATAAAAGTGGTGTGAAAGGTAAATTAGGGAGTTAAGAGGGCCTGTGGCAAATTTTACAATGACAAGGACGTTTTAACATGAGACTCAATTTGGCTGCAGGACATCAAAATGGGTGTGTAGGTTAGAGATTTAGATCAGGAAGGGGACTAAATGAAGAATTGCTTGGATTATAGTTCAAAGCTTCATTTATACCAGAGGGGCATGAAAGGTCTGGCAACTGAGCTTGGTTCTCAGCTGGCTTCTCTTAATAGAAAAATAGGGTTTTTTTTTTCAGGAAGGAGAGTAATTTTCTGAGAGCCTTTATTCTGGTTCTTCGGCCAGCCTCTTTCAGAGAAATCTTGGAATATGTTGTGCTTCCATGAATGAGATGCCTAAAATTAAATCTGAGGACAAATTTAGGGGAGATCTTGATGTTGTATGATTTATACCCAGACTCTACAACCCGGCATTATACAATGGCTCTGCCACATGCTAGTCATATGCCTTGTGGAAGGAAACAGGACATATCTAAATCTCAATCTCCTTGTTATTAAAAAGTTGAATAAGGATAAGAAGATGTGGCAACCTAGCAAACGGAGAAGATATTTGCAAATCATATGTCTGATAAGGAGTTAATATCTAAAATATATACAGAACTCATACACCTCAATAGCAAAAACCAAACTATATGATTAAAATGGGAAGAGGATACAAACAGACATTTTTCCAGAAGACATACAGAAGGCCAACAGGTACATGAAAAGGCGCTCAACATCACTAATCATCAAGGAAATGCAAATCAGAACTACGATGAGATATCGCCTCACACCTGTTAGCATGGCTGTCCTCAAAAAGACAAGAAATAACAAGTGTTGGTGAGTATGTGGAGAAAAAGGAACCGTTGTGCATTAGGGGTGGGAATGTAAATTAGTGCAGCCACTATGGGAAACAGTATGGAAGTTCCTCAAAAAATTAAAAATAGAACTTCCATATGATCCAGCAATTCCACTTCTGGGTATTTATCTGAAGAAAATGAAAACACTAACTTCAAAAGATACATACTCCCCTATGAGCATTGCATTAGTATTTACAACAGCCAAGACATGGGAACAACCTAAGTGTCCATCAATGGATGGATAAAGAAAATATGGTATGTATGCATATATAGATACAATGGAATATTATTTAGTGATAAAAAAATATCTTTCCATTTGAGATAACATGGATGGACTTTGAGGACATTATATTGAATGAAACACAAGTCAGAAAGAGAAAGGCAAATACCATGTGATCTCATTTATATGTAATCTAAAAAAAAAAAAATACTACAACACCAAGCTCATAGATACGAGGAACAGATTAGTGGTTGCCAGAGGTGGGTGTTGGGGGAGTGGGAAAAATGGATGAATGGAGTTAAAAGGTACAAACTTCCAGTTATAAAATATATAAGACATGGGGACATAGTCTACAACATGGTGACTATAGTTAATAATACTGTACTTTATATTTGAAAGTTGCTAAGAGATCTTAAAAGTTCTCATCACAAGAAAAATTAATTTTGTAGCTAGGTATGCTGACAGATAACTAGAATTATTGTGGTGATCATTTTACAATATTGACAAATATTGAATTGTTATATTGTACACTGAAACTAATATAATGTTATATGTCAATTATACCTCAAAAAAATAGAAGAAAATGTAACAGAATTAGGATCAAGAGAAGAAGAAGTAGGAGGAGAAAAAAATAATGCCTCTCTCACAAGGATTTCCAAGGCATGCATGAGGTCACAAATGTACATATGGAATTATGTCTAGCACAGATCAGGCAATTATTGATTTATTAATTATTCAAGTAATATTAGCTCCAATCTCTTCTCATCTCTACGAATGAAACAATACCATGAAGCTCATTAGAGAAAATTCAAAGATGAAGAGAATTCAGAGAAATGAAAGGCCACCCTTCCTGGACATCTGGGGGAATCAACAGATTGATATTGACATAACGTGGGGCAGCTTTAAGTTAGAACCGTCTGGAGCAGATGTGTTTGGCAATCCATCAGATGGAGATTTAAACAGGACTAAGACAACAAGTTTCCGAATTATCTTACAAAATAAAAGAAAATCAAATGATGGCTTCTTAGCTACTGATTCATGAATTTCAAGTTAAACCACATTTTAACTGCTACTCGTGTGTCATGCTTTCTTTCTTCTCCCTGGCACTGAGGTGATTGTCAGCTGCCATTCACCTTGATTATGCTTTTTTTTTTTTAATTTCAGCTGGTATCATTACTTTTGTATCTGCCTGGCCCCTGTAAGTATTTACGCTCTCCTTCGTGGATTGGGGCAATCTGGTAGGCAAAATACTAGGTATGTGCTTGGAATCAGATAACTCCTGAGAAGTTAGTTGGTCCAAAAGAATTTTATATAATTTAGGTACATATTGACACAGTAGAAGTGCCATCAAGTTCCACCTAAATTTCAAGGTTCACCCCCATCCTTTTTTTTTAACATAATCAAATGTTTTCCCCATCATATCAGGGACACTCATGCCATTGTGTAATTGCTTCATCTCTGGGGAAGACTTCATTTCTCTCCACCATCTTCACTGGGATCTAAATTCTCAAGAGCATTATTCGAAATCTTCTAAAGGACTTCTGCTCTTTTCTGGAACTATAAGAACTTCCATCAGATGTGCCATTGTATATGTTTCCAGAAATCTTCTATTCCTCCTTTTTGAATGGCTACCTTCTAATCTTCTCCTTTATCAATTAAAAGAGAGTAGTTTTTTTCCCTTATATCCATTAGCATTCTTTACATTCTCTTATCATTTTAAATATTTGGATTTAAAAATGTCTATGAATTTATCTCTCATATGAATGTGGAAGCTCTTTGAATGCTGGGAGTCTAACTTATTCTGTCATTCACAATCTAGCACAACACATGGTACAATATAATTTTCCAGTAAGTACTTCATATATGTGCATGACATGAAGAATGATTTAACTGGTTATGCACAGCAATATTTGCCTTTGATATCTGGGATGAAAAATAAGAGGTAAAAAGTATTCTCTGAGGTATTTCCACTCAGTCATGCTCTTGGAAGTTGTAATAATGAGAATGTAAACTCCACATGAGTTTGGACTGTTGTGGTCACTGCCGTGTTTCCAGGTTTAGAACAAAACCTGCCACAGGTCAGCACTCACTAAATATACCACGAACGAAAGTGCGTGGGTGAATGAACAAATGGGAGAACCTCTTTATGCTCCGTTCTGCATGGTCACTAATCCTTCTACTGGCCTTACTGTTCTGAAAAATGGTCAGAATTGGAAGGGAATGGATTACTTTTTGCTACTTTCTCTTATACAGAGTGAGACCAGTATACAATGTTTTTAAAAGAATACTTTTTATTTAATTAATTTTTGAGGTAACATTGGTTTATAATATTATATGAATTTGGGGTGAACATCACTATATTTTGACTTCTGTGTAGACCACATTGTGTTCACTACCCAAAGTCTGTCATCCATCACCATACCCATGGGCCCTTTTACTCATTTTGCCTTCCCCCTGCCCGCCTTCCCTGCTGGTAACTACCAAACTATTCTCTGTGTCTATGTGTTTGTTTGTGGTTCTTGTTTTTGTATCTTCTACGTATGAGTGAAAACATATAGCATTTGGCTTTCTTCATCTGAGTTATTTCACTTAATGCCCTCAAAGTCCATCCATGTTGTCCCAAATGGCCAGATTTCATATTTTTTTGTGACTGAGTGGTATTCCATTGTACATTAATATTCCATAAATATATATGTAGAGTAGCATTAGTAGTATACTTTAGTGTATAGTGTATATATATATTTATATTTATACCACATCTTCTTCATCCATTCATCCCTTTATGGGCATTTAGTTTGCCTCCAAGTCTTGGTTACTGTGAATACTGTGCTGCAATGAACATCAGGGTGCATATATCTTTTTTTCGTGTTCTTTGGATAAATATTCAGAATTGGAATAACTGGTTCATATAGTAGTTCTATTCTTAATTTTTGAGAAATCTCCATACTGTTTTCAATAGTGACTGTACCAGTTTACATACCCACCAGCAATGTGTGAGAGTTCCTTTTTCCTCACATCCCCTGCAACACTTGTTATTTCTCATCTTTTTAGTAACAGCCATTCTGATGGGTGTGAAGTAATTTCTCATTGTATTTTAATTTGCATTTCCCTAATAATTAGTGATATTGAACATCTTTTCATGTGCCTCATGGCCATCTGTATATCTTATTAGGAAAATTATCTGTTTATGTCCTCTGCTCCTTTTTTAATTGGGTTGTTGGTTTTTTTGTTGCTGAGTTGTATGAGATTTTTGTATATTTTGGATATTAACTCCTTATCAGATATAGGATTTGCAAATATCTTCTCCAAGTTGTTAGTCTGTCCTTACATTTTGGTTATGATTCACTTTACTGTGCAGAAGACTTTTAGTTTGATGTAGTCCCATTTGTTTACTTTTTCTTTTTGTTTCCCTGCCTGAGGAGACTTGATATTCAAAAAGATATTGCTAAGACTGATGTCAAAGAGTGTACTGCCTATGTTTTCTTGTAGGTGTTTTAAGGTTTCAGGTCTTAAACATTAAGTTTTTAATCCATTTTGAGTTAATTTTTGTGTATGGTGTAAGATAGTGGTCTACATTCATTCTTTTCACGTGGCTGACCATTTATTAAGGAGATTTTTCCTTTCTCTATGGTATGGTCTTGGCACCTTTGTCAAAAATTAGGTGTTCATAGATGTGTGGGTTTATTTCTGGGATCTTGATTCTGTTCCATTGATCTGTGTGTGTGTGTTTTTCTGCCACTATCACGCTGTTTCAATTACTATAGCTTTGTAGTATATTTTTGAAATCAGGGAGTTTGATACCTCCAGCTTTGTTTTATCTCAAGATTGCTTTGGCTATTGGGAGTCTTTTGGTGTTTCATGTAAATTTTAGGATTCTTTGTTCTATTTCTATGAAAGATGTCATTGGGACTTTGGCAGGCATTGCATTGAATCTGTTGATTTCCCTAGGAAGAACGAATATTTTAAGTCTAATTCTTCCAATTTATGAGCACGGAATATCTTTTCATTTCTTGTCTTCGAATTCTTTCAACGTTTTATAGGTTTCAGGTTATAGGTCTTTCACATCCCTGGTTAAATTTATTCCTAGGTATTTTATTCTTTTTGTTGTGATTATAAATGAAACTGTATTCTTGATTTCTCTTTCTGGAACTTCATTCTTAGTGTACAGAAACACAACTGATTTTTGTATGTGGATTTTGTACTCTGCAACTTTACTCTATTATTTTATCATTTCTTATAGTTTGTTGGTGCATTCTTTAGGGTTTTATACAATATTTAAAAAGTTATCTGTTGAGATACTTTCCTTTTAAACCCTTTTATTTAAGGTTTTATCATAAATAGATGCTGTATCTTGTTAAATGCTTTGTTGGCATCTATTCAGATGACCATGTGATTTTTGTTCTTCATTTTGTTAATGTGGTGTATCACATTGATCAATTTTTAGATGTTGAAGCATCCTTGCACCCCTGGAATAAATCTGGCTTGATCATGGTCTATGATCGTTTTAATGTGTTGTTATATTCAATTTGCTAATATTTTGTTGACGATTTTTGCATCTTTGTTCACCAGTAACATTGGCCTGTAATTTTCTTTTTTGTTTTTTTTTAAAGATTGGCACCTGAGCTAACAACTGTTGCCAACCTTTTTTTTTTCTTTTTGCTTTTTCTCCCCAAATCCCCCCAATACACAGTTGTACATCCTAGTTGTGGGTCCTTCTAGTTGTGGCATGTGGGACGCTGCCTCAACATGGCCTGATGAGTGGTGCCATGTCTGTGCCCAGGATCTGAACTGGTGAAACCCTGGGCCACTGAAGCGGAGCACATGAAGTTAACCACTGGGCCAGGGAGCCAGCCCCTGTAATTTTCTTTTTTGTGCTCTCCTTCTCTTGTTTTGGTATCTGGGTAATGTTTGCCTAATGTTGGCCTAGATGGAGTTAGGAAGCATCTCTTCCTCTTCAAATTTTTGGAAGATTGAGTGAGATAGGTATTAAATCTTCTTTGAATATAACTTCTTTGAATAATGTAATTTACCAGAGAAGCTATGACTTTTGTTTTTTAGAAGGTTTATGATAACTGTTTGGATCTCCTTACTAGTTATCTGTCTATTCAGATTCTCTATTCTTCTTCATTCAGTTTTGGAAGATTGCATAATTCTAAGAATTTATCCTTTTCTTCTAGACTATCTAATTTGTTGGCATATAGGTTTTCATAGCTTCTTCTATAATCCTTTGTATTCTATGTATTGCAATTTCTCATTTTTTCTAACTTTACTTACTTGAGATTTCTCTTTTTCTTTGTGAGTCTGCAGTTTTTATAATTGTTAGTACTCAGTCCTTCCTGCCTCCATTGAGTAAAATTCGTGTCAAATACTTTCAGTAACAATATGCCCTTTTCTAATGTTAACCCAAATGATGTTGACACTCAACTAATAACAAGAACAGTGAGGTCAGAAGACCCATAACCACTCCTAAGACCTTACCTTGCTTGGATACTGACTAATGTAGATGTCAAGTCATGTGTTCTCTACAACCCATAACCAGCTCCCATCCTTCTCACCTCCAGGGTTAGGGTGTCTTTGATATTCTTCTTTCCATTTCTGTGTGCAGCTTTTCTGAGTTCCCTTAAGCCCTCCTGAGGCTTGTTGGTGATAATCAGCCACCGAGCAGACTCCATCAGCCAACTGATCAAAGGACAGAACAGAGGTGCCGTTAACTCTCATTTTCCCATTTTTCATGTTATCTTTGTCCAGAAATGGGAAGCAGCTCTGAACATGCCACCCAAAATACGCTGCTTTAACACATTGATTATTTGAGCTGAAGGAACTTGGGAAACAGCAGATGCAGGAAGATCTCTCTGTCTTCCCTTTCTACCTAAGAGAGTTGTAAAATTTACCATGAAAAGATGCCCTTCTTGTGCCAGGAAGAAAAGAACATTCTAATCATCAGAGACTGGGAGTTGACATCAAAAAGAACCTATACAAACAAACTTACCAAAATAACTGTTACTTTCCCTTAGTTTCCCCATATATTTCTTAGTCTTGGTCCCACAAATTCCCACCCCTAGTCCAGGCCAATGTGTCTTATCGCATCTACACAATTTATAGTTTTCATTGTGTATAAAAATGTAAATAAGCTTTTGGGCCTAATGGCTTCTTTGGGTCTTAATTTTTCTTCTGAAGACGTATACATATAAAATATTAAATAAATTTCTGTGCATTTCTCCTGTTAATTGTCTTGTGTCAGTTTAATTCTTAGGCCATCCACAGGACCTACGAGGGTAGAAGGAAATTTTCCTCCCCTGCTTATGCCTTTCAACTCTAATGTAATATCCACCACTGTTTGGTTATACCAGAAAATATAAACTTACTTTCTCTTATATTATAACTAGGAAAATATGAGGATGACACCTTAATGCAGTACACTTTCACTACTTGGAACACAGACTTGGAATCATATTGGCTTCACTCTTATTCAGGGGAAATGCCAATATTAGTAACTATAAATAAAGTGTGCCTAATTAAATTTGTATTCAAATAAACAGTGAATAACTCTTCAGTATAACTATGTTCCATGCAATATTTGGGGCACACTTGTACTAAAATATTGTTTTCTATTTACCCAAAATTTGAATTTAATGGAACATTCTGTATTTTTCTACTTAGCACATGAAAATACAGACCACTCAGATAAATAGAAATTTCACAAAAATGAAGAATTTTCAGTGTAATTGTGTGCCATTTAACCTTTGGGATATTATTATACAAAAATATTTGTTGTTTATCTGAAATTAAACATAATTTCATTTCCATGATATAATCTGGCAATGGTGTCTGTTGAGCTTCTGGAATTACACAGATTAGTAGAGTACATGCTCAAGTGTTGACCAAGGATCACAGAGAATTCACGTCTCTTGATTCCATGCATCTCTCATTCCAGGATCCTCTAAGACTAGAGAGAGCTTGTACCTTGAAGACAGAAAGATGACAAATACCGGCACAGAAACCACCAGCTGGAGGGTGCGCCAGTCTCGAATGGCATAAGCCAGTCCTCCTGATATTATCTGTCCAATACTATGAGAACAGAATGCAAGTGTTGTTCCCATGGCTTGGAATCGGGGCACTGTCCATTCTACAACTGAAAGAAAACACAAACAGGATTTTGATTTTAAACAACGGTGGAATGTCTACATCAAAGTCAAGGCTTAGAAAATGTACAAGATCAAAAGTGTTGACTTACTGAGCATGGTGCTATTTAACATGATGGTCATGACAGAAAAGCCAGCCAAGAAGCGTAGTGAGCAGTAAATGAGGAAGGTGGGAGCAAAGGCTGCACAGGTGTCAGCAATGGCGAACTGGAGCAAACACCATCTGAGTATCAACCTCCTCCCAAACCTGAGAAAGAGGTACAGGTTAGATCAAGGAACAAGAACTACCCAGTGTAAAAATAACTATGAGAATGTAGCCACGTTTTGAAATTTAGGGAATGTTTTTGCAAGTGTCAGTGCCCTCTTTGTGCTGCTTGTGCCTCCGAGGATGCTGGTGCCTTGCTGTTTAAAATGTTGCTTCAGTTTTGGGTGTTGCCTCCTGGGTCACCAGGCTGTAAGCATCATTGCTGATTCTGGGGTCACCTGGGTCTCCTGCTCCCTCACTGACTTTCTGTGGGTTTTCCACAGCCTCAGGTGCTGATGCCCCCTGCAAGACCGGTGTTGCTTTCTCCTAGGTCATCTGGGGCTGTAGGCAGCACCACTGCTGGGGGCTGAGTCATGGGTGTTGCTGCCACTGCCAGGGAGTCTTGTATATGTCACCTGTTACTGATAAGGCCGGTGTCAGAGGTATTGCCACTGGGGGTTGGGTCAAAGGTTGTATTGTGATTTGTGAAGCCTCAGGTCACAAGTGCTACCTGCCACTGCTGGGGAGGGGTAGGGCTCAGCCACAGCACTGCTGCTTCTCCTGCAGACTCTGTCTCCAGCACTGGTGCACTTTTTGAAACCTCAGGTCAGGGCACCATTGCCTCTGCTAGAGGTATTCACATTTTGGATTGCCACCACTGAGGGAGGGGGCGGAGCTGGGCCACAAGCACCAGTGTGTTTCTGGAATCATCAGATCATGGGTGCCCTCTGCCACCACTGAAAGAGGGAAAGGGGTAAACCTAGAGTGTTTTTGCTGCTTTTGCAGCCTTGGTCTCTGGTGCCATTGTCTTTTTTGAAATCTCAGATCAGGGCACCACCACCAAATGCTGGGGGTATCTGCCTTTTGGATCACTGCCGTCACTGGAGGGGTAGGGGGCTGCTCACCTAGTTCCACCACCTCCTAGAAGTCCAGTCCACCCACCTTCAGATGTACAGATGCATGGATCTCTCAGACATTCTGATGTGCTGTGCAGGGAGTCCTTTGACGGCCAATGGATGCCGTACATCTTGCAACTTAGAGGGGAGAGACAAAGGAGACAACTGACCCTGCCACGATGCTGATGTCACTCCTCTAGTTTTCTTCTCTTGCAGTGTCTTTTTCTGGCTTTGGTATCAGGGTAATGCTGGTCTCATAAAATGACTTTGGAACTTCTCCCTCTGATTTTTTCGGAAGAGTTTGAGAAGGATTAGTGTTAATTATTCTTTAAATGTTTGATAAAATTCAGCAGAGGAGCCATCTGGTTCTGGGCTTTTCTTTGTTCAGAGATTATTGATTACTGATTCAATCTCCTTGCTAGTAATTGGTCTGTTCAGATTTTCTGTTTCTTCCTGATTCAGTCTGGGTAGGTTGTTTCTAGAATTGTTTTCATTTTATCTTGATTGCCCGGTTTGTTGCAATACAGTTGTTTATAGTGGCCTCTTGTCTTTCTGTGGTATCAGTTGTAATGACTCCTCTTTCATTTATAATTTTGTTGATTTGGGTCCTCTCTTTTTTTACCTGTTACTCTAGCTAAAGATTTGCCAATTTTGTTTATCTTTTCAAAGAGCCAATACTTAGTTTTTTTAATCTTTTTTGTTGTTTTCCTGTTCTCTATTTCATTTATTATTTCCTTTCTTCTGCTAAGTTTGGGCTAAATTTGTTTTTTGGTTTCTAGTTCCTTGAGGCATTGAGTTAAGTTTTTTATTTGAGGTCTTTTTTGTCTCTTAATGTAGGCATTTACTACTATGAACTTTTCTCAGAAATGCTTTTGTTGCATCCCATAAATTTGGGTATGTTGTGTTCCCGTTTTCATTTTCTCAAGATACTTTTTAATTTCACCTTTAATTTTTTGCTGGATCCATTTGTTGTTCTGGAGAGTGTTGTTTAATTTGCATTTTTTTGTGAGTTCTCCAGTTTTTCTCCTGTTGTTGTTTTCTTGTTTCATACCACTGTGGTCAGAGAAGATATTTGGTATCCTTTCAATCTTCTTTAATCTGCTGAGATTTGCTTTCTGGCCTAACATATGATCTATCCTAGAAAATGTTCCATGTGTACTTGAGAATAATGTATATTCTGCTGTTGTTGGATAGAATGTTCTGAATATATCTCTTAGGTCTGTTTGTCCTCAGTGTTGTTCAAATGCTCTGTTTTCTTATTGATTGTTTTTCTGGATGATCTATCCACTGTTGAGGGTAGGGTATTAAATTCCCCAACTATTATCATATTGATGTTTGTTTCTCCTTTTAGCTCTGTTAGTTTTTGCTTTATATATTTAGGTTCTCTGATGTTGGGTGCATAAATATTTACAATTGTTGTATCTTCTTGATGTATTAACCACTCTGTCATGCTGTCATGACTTTCTTTGTCTCTTTTTACCCTCTTTAGTTTAAAGTCTATTTTGTCTGATACAAGTATTTCTACCCCTGCTTTTTTTGTTGTTTATCATTTGCTTGAAATATCTTTTTCCAGGCCATCATCCCAGTCAGTTGTGTCTTTAAGGCTAAAGTGAGTCTCTAGTAGGCAGCATATCAATGGATTGTTCATCTTGTTTTATTGTTGGATTTTTTTTATCAATTCAACCATTCTGTCTTTTGATTAGAGAATTTAATCAATTTACATTTAAAGTAATAATTGATAGGTAAGGACTTACTATTGCCATTTTGTTAATTGTTTTCTGACTTTTTTGTAGACCTTTTCTTCCTTGTTATCATGTTCTTCTTATCATGTTCTCTTTTTGTGTTTTGATGTTTTGGTATCAATATGCTTTAACATCTTCATCATGTTCATTTGTGTAATCACTATAGGTTATTCTCTGGTTACCAGGGAAAAAGCTGAACTCATAGAAACAGAGAGTAGAATGGTGGTTTCCAGGGCTGGAGGATTTGTGGAAATGAGGAGATGTGGGACAAAGGGTACAATCTTTCAGTTATAAGATGAATAAGTTCTAGGGATCTAATATGTCTTGGAGACTATAGTTAACAATATTCTTGAAAGTCATTAAGGAAGTAGATCTAAATGTTCTCACCACACACACAAATGGTAATTATGTGAGGTGATGGAGATGTTAACTAACCCTATATTGGTAATCATTTCACAATATATATCTGTATAAATCATCGTATTGTACACCTTAAACTTACATAATGGTATATGTTAATTATGTCTCAATTAACCTGGAAAAAGGAATATGAAGCATTCTAATAGCAAAACAAACCTGATGTAAAAGCAACATCTGTGAAAAAATATACCAAAGTTAATGAAAGTTTGCATAAGAACTATTCTCTGCTGAGTGTGGGTTTGCAGATATTGGACAACATGCTTCCTCTTAAGCATGGTAGAAGAGAGCCACAATACAGACAGAGAAACTCATAGAAAGTTCTCAGAGGAAAGAAATTATGTAAGATGGAGAATGAATAACTAGAATACAGTAAGGTTAAAAAAATAAAAGGGAAAGAGAATTCTATGTTTCACAGATTTCTGGAAAAAGGTGTCTTTCTGTGGAATAAGGCCCCTGTGCTGATTCTATATGACCATTAATATTAACAAATGGACAAAAATTGGACTGGGCAACTGTTCTATAATCTTTACTTCACTCACACTATACTTATAATACAACTGTCAAATATTTTATAGTCTGAGTTATTATACAATATATACTTTATTCTTATATTTGTGTTTCAATTCAGAATGGTATGGAATCTATATAAAGAAGTGCTATGATTAAGGAAATTATGTAGTGGTGATTATTGGAAAGCCTGGTCAGTCAAAACAAAAAGTAGTTATATATAATGATATATAATGTACTCAAAGGAAATGGTCACAGGTAAGTTTTTTAAATGTAGGGAAATTTGTGGTATCAGGTCTTTGGAGGCAATCTGGCTATCCTTTCCCAAAAGAGGGGTTAAGAACAGTGTGATGGAACCACAATGTGCAGCAATATTTAGCAACTAGGAAAATAAACTAGAAGTATACATAAGAATGTGTATGTATCTAAAAAACATAGTGGTGATTGTACAAACAAAAAATAATGAGAAAATATATTTACATAATATGTAAATTACCATATATGTAAATGAAACAATGTCACTTGTTTTGTGAAAACACACATAATTTTAAAATGGTGTAATCCACACACTATAATAATCCCTACATTTGGAGGAGAGAAATGGGAGTAGAGCATGGAGAAAAAGTGAAACAGATATATACATATGCATATGAGGGGATTTCAAGACCAAATTAATGAGAACACTGTCTTATGTAATGAGGAGTATGATAATTCAACCATCTCTTCTTGACATCCAAAAAAAGGGAAATCTGTGTTGTGCAAAATATAAACATTGTTTCATTATCAATTATTGTGTGAACTGGCTAGATGCTCACCATTGCTTCTCTTTTTTTCTGGACACGGAGGAAGACTATACTTCCCAGTCTTGTAATTAAGTATGGTCCATTCACCTTTGTGTTGACCATGGGCTGTGGACAGAAATGACGTAGACCACTTCCAGCTCTGTCCATATGAAATCAATCTTGATTCTACCTATTCCATCTGACAACATGGCTGGAAACAAAAACTGCTTGATGAAAATTCACATGATGGAAGGAATTGTTTCCTTAGTCATTGTCTAGAAGATGGGGGCCTGGATCCCTACTTAATCCACACCAAACTATGACATGAATGAGAATCACTCTTTTATTCAGGTAACCAACTAGGATTCTGGATTTTTTACTGCAACCAGTTATCTTGAGTAATATAGTAATGCTGTGATTACAACGATGTTTAATGAAGATAAGTGGAGAATCTTTGTGTGTATTTCTTTTTGTCTTTGTTACAAAATTTATTTGAAAAAGTATTTTATTTGAAAAGAAAATGTGATATATATCTATAAACAAATATGTCAAAAGAGGTTACACAATTGTACATAACATCACATATATCCCAACTTTACTTAAAACATATGTTTGTGATATATGTAAATATAACAAGATGATGTTAATGTTGGCTCTCATTTGGGTGGATTTATTCCCAACTACTCTTTATTTTGAAAGTTTTCAAACATGAAAGACAGTTTAAATGAATACTGTAGCGAATCCTGGTATAAACCTCAATCAGGCTCACTATGAGATATCATTTTGCTGCATTGGCTTTATTTCTTTGCATGTATGTGAACACACACACACACAAACACACACTTTTTTGTTGAATCATTTGAAAGGCAGTTACAAACCATATGACACATCACTCCTGAAGTTTTTACCATACTTGAGTTAAGAATAAGGACAGTTTCCAATCTATTATAATTCCATTATCACACCCAAGAACACTAATTCCATCCTATCAGCTATTAGACTATATTCAAATTGTTGCAAAGGTCCTCAGACTCTCTTTCTAGCTGTTATTTTTATTTATTCCATCTATAATGTAGTTGGAGTTTACAGACTGCATTTTGTTCTTACATTTTGTTAGGGTTTTTTTGAATCTAGAATGATTACTCCACTTATTTTTTGCATGACATTCCTTTTTTGAAAAGTCCAGGTCAGCTGTCTTATAGAAAGTGAATTAAGGACAATTTAAAATGTTTTTTGGGTGATGGCCCAGTGGCATGGCAGTTAAGGTCGCATGCTCCACTTTGGTGGCCCTGGGTTCACTGGTTAATATCCCAGGCGTGGACCTACACACCACTCATCAAGCCATGCTGTGGTGGCATCCCACATACAAAACAGAGGAAGATGGGCACAGATGTTAACTTAGTGACAATCTTCCTCAAGCAAAAACAGGAAGATTGGCAACAGATGTCAGTTCAGAGCCAATCTTCCTCACTAAAAAAAGAAAATTCTATTTGGTTCCATTTTAATAATTTATATCACTTTGTAGATATTCTCATTTTGTTCACGTAGTATTTTCCTGAGTTATTTTAGTTCTTTTTCCATGCTTTATTTCATCTTTTTGAACATATTTAAGACAGTTGTTTTAAAGTCTTTGGATGTCTGACTTCCAAGCTTACTCATGAATAGTCTCTATCAGGGTTTTTCCTCTTTTTTTTTTTTTTTAAAGATTTTTTATTTTTCTCCTTTTTCTCCCCAAAGCCCCCCGGTACATAGTTGTATATTTCGTTGTGGGTCTTTCTAGCTGTGGCATGTGGGACGCTGCCTCAGCATGGTCTGATGAGCAGTGCCATGTCCACGCCCAGGATTCGAACCAACGAAACACTGGGCCGCCTGCAGCGGAGCACGCGAACTTAACCACTCGGCCACGGGGCCAGCCCCAGGGTTTTTCCTCTTTTTAAAGGGTCGTGTTTCCCTGTTTCTTTGCATGCCTTCTGATATTTTTGTTGTTGTTGCAAATTGGGCATTTCACTACTATATGTTGTAACTCTGGAAGTCAGATTTTCCCTCTTCCCCATTGTTGCTCGTTCTTTTTTTAATAGCTGAAGGGTTAAGTAGTCTATTTTTCTGAGACTTTTCCAAACTGTTTTGCAAAACTATTAGTTCATGTTCAGCTAAGTTTTGACAGACATTTCCTTGAGTGTCTGGAGATCTCCCAGTGTTTGCGGATTGCATCTGTTTCAGGGCACTCCTTAAAGCCTTAGCCAGGTTTGTGCTAGGGTAGGCATCAACCTGAGGCAAAAACTTTATATGTTCTCATGTGTTTTCTGAGCATGTGTGTTGCCTGGCCTCTTGCATGGCTTTCTGAATTACACCTTATGTATGGCTGCTTTTGAATGTCTTAATCTCCAAAAAAATCTGAACTAGGCTTCTCCTTCAAGTATTAGATGGTCTATAGTATGTCTTCAATAGCACTTACTATCTTTCCAAATAAAATATTCAGGAAACCAGAAACAGAAGAAAACTTCTTAAAACTCATTAAAAGTATCTACCATTATCCTCTATCCCATATTATACTCAAGAGTGAAAGGGTCAGTGCATTCTACCTAAGGTCAGATGAGGCAAGATTATCATCTCTCACCAATTGCATTAAGCATGATACTGAATGTTCTAGCTATTGATAGAAAAAGAGTAAAAAGCAAAAGAAATGAAAATAATAAGTAAAGCTATCTTTACTGGCAGATGAAAAGATAGAGTAGTAGGAAACTTCAAGGAATTCACAATAAATCTACCAGTAGTAATAAATAAATTTATCAGGATGGCAGTTGGTAGAATCAATATATAAAAATCAGTTGCATTTCTACGTATGTGCAATGAATGATTAGAAATTAAAGTTACGAAAAACAACTTCATAGCCTCATAAACCAAGTTAAATAGAAGTAAATTTTATGGAAAAAAATGCACGACTCTTCCCACAAACCATGAACACTGAAAAAGGAAATTTAAAAATATCTAAATTAATAGCTCCATAATATTCTCAGATCACAAAAATCAGTATGTTAAAAATGACAATCTAACCCAAACTGCTCTATAGTTTCAAGACAATCACAGTAAAATTCTAAAGAGAGCCAATTTTCCGACTTCCAACAACTTAGTATAGCTTGCCTGTTTTTGACTCTACCTAAAAGTATAATTGTCTGATATGTAATCATTTGTATTTTGCTTGTTCTGCACAACTGCATGATTCTTATATTCATTTGTGTTACTGCACAGAGTAGTTTGTTCACTCCCTTTACTGTAGATGAATTTATTATATGAATATCCTGCATCTTATTTTATCATTGATAGACTTCTAGATTGCTTCCGGTATTGCAATATTATGAATAGTTGAGAGTGTTATTTAAAAAGTATCAATTTGTTCATGCCCCTTTCCTACACATAAACTTTTAGTTTTTCCTCTTAGCTTGCTGATGAAGTTCAAAATCCTTGGATTTTTCAAACTACCTCAATTTCAGCTAGTCCTCCACTGTTATCTGCTACTAAGCCTTTTCCATCCCTTGCCTCTACTACCATGTAATCCATAAAAATTGATATATCTATAATTTATCATGACACTGTCACAGGAGGCCATGTTACTGGACTGTTGAAAATGAAAACTCTGGCTCTGAACTCTTTTCTATGTTACATTTACTGTGATATATTTAGCGTTCACATTTCTCAGCTGAGACAACAGTAAATATTATGCAGGTGAATGGTAAGGGGCACCTCATGTGCTCCACCTCCCTCAGGAGAGACATGGTTGAGTGTTGGCAAAGATTTCAGAGTTAAGTCTATATGAGAAGAGGTACTGTCAGGCACAGAATTCCCCAAACTTCTCACATGAAAAATGTGACAGCAGTTATTCTTAGATTAATTACTTTAAACGATTGCAAAACTTACCTTTAAAAACCTGTTTGTGCAAAACCAAAAACTAAGGTTACTGGCATAATTTTTTAACACACCACCAATGATGCACTGCTCTATACCACACAGGTTTTATAAGAAAATCTATCCATCACAGTAGGGCAACTAGAACCTGATGATCATTTTCTGGGAAGCCACAATTCAGCTCACAACGTCCAGAAACATGACACCCCTGGACAAGGCCAGCAAAGCAATTTTCTATATCTGAGTCTTCAAACAGGCCAAATCTCATGCCATGAAATATTTTCCTCTCCATTCCCATAGGTATCGCTTTCTCATGTTTCTAAACTACAAGTTATAGCACCTCTTTTCTGTATCCTGTCCTAATATGCTTCCAGATTAGATGGAAATGCCATTACTGAGTCCTGTACACAAAGCTCAATGCTGAAAAAAACAGCACTCAGCACAATGATTAATTCTCTATTTGTATTTCTAGAACACTGGAGACAAAGGCAGCTCCAGAGGACTGTAATTTGCAATGTTTATTTCCTAATGATGGAATGATTCATGAAATCATGAAAATACCCAGGAGTAAAGGGAGCTGTGATCCAAAGACACTCACCTGTCTGATAAATGGCCATATATGATGTTTCCCACCAGCATTCCAGCTATGACTAAGAATTTAGACACTGAGATCAGTGACTGAAATTCACATACCAGGTCCCACTGCAAGAGAAGGAAACTTGCAAAAGAGAGCTCCACAGCAGTTTATAACCCCTCATTGGAAACAGCTTAACATTACTTGCAAATTTTAGTATATTGGACTCCTATCTTCCTTTCCAGCTTCCCTTTCTAAATTAGCTGATCTTCTCATTCCGATCTCAGCTTATACATAACTTTTTTTGGAAGCCTCCTTTAAAATTGTAAGTTTTGGTAATGCTCTGTTTTACTCCATGCTAACTGGCCATAGAGTTCAATTATTTGAGTTTTAAAATTTTTTCATGACTGAATTTCATCACAGACCTTCTTATAGTATTTCTCTGGGGTACAGTCTGAGCATGGAGGTTTTCATCAATCTCCCAAAAATTTATAATTTGCAACCAAAAGGTAAGCATTACTGACTTACAATAACATTTCTAACACATTACATAAATTACTTGTTTAAACTCTGGTCCTTCCAAGAATAAAAGCACTGTGATAGCAGGGTTCACATCCATTATTGAATTCATTAGTCTTATTATTTATTTAAAAGTGAAGCATTTAATAGAGAAGCAATTAATATCTACTGAAAGAATGAAGAGTGGTTACCTATGTAGTGACTAAAGGCTGGAAGCATCTTCATTATTTTTCTACCTTTAATACCCACACCATGTACTCACGAAAGGTGAATGGGGCCTCTTACCTCAGACACAATGGTGGAGGAGTAGGAGATTCGGTCATAGACCCAGCCATCGACACAGGGTTCTGTGTCTGGTTCACTCGTGTTAGGGAAGGTGCCATTCAGGTGAAGGAGCTGCCACTGGGGATGGACGTAGCGATGACACTTCTCTGGCTTCAGGTTTGAATCCAGTGGGATAGAGATTCTCAGGAAAGCATCTTGGCTGAGGATACCAGTGCCATTAGAAGAGACAGTGTCATTGTCAAGGATTTGGACCCAACAGCGGTGACCAGGGACAGCTGCAGTGAAGTTCTCCAATAGAACATGAGGGTATGCTATCATGGTGCAGATACAAAGGAAAGCTGTCTGAAGGATCTGGAATCTCCCCAGGCCTCCAACTTGATCCAGGAGGTCCTTAAAGGCCATGGAGGCTGAAGAGGTGATCCCCGAGATAAGGCAAAATGACTGTATATAGAAAAGTTCAAGCGGAGAAAATGCTTCCTTCCACACTAAGTGTGTGATGAACACAATTTCTCCTCAATTAGCCCTGTCTCACCTCCAAAGCAGGGCCCATAGAAGCTGTTTCTCCAAATTTTTTAGGGTCAAGTAGGTAGCCGTTTTCCTTAGTTACAGAAAGAAATATTTTGCTGAGTTACTTCCAGCAGTTGACAAACCAGTTAAAGGTGTACTTTGTAAAAATTCTTGTCCTCAGCAGCACATCAAAGTCAACATTGGACTTTGATCTACAGAATCTGAGTAAACAATCTAATATAAACCTGCTACATTGTTTGCAGTTCTTTGCAGAAAATCTACTTGGGGAGGCTCATAAGTGAAATGCTTTTTGATTTTCCTTTGAAAAGAAGAGAAAGCATTTTGCTTGGTTAGTGCTGAATTTTGATTAAAAAAGTAATGAAAACAATCCTGAGTTAAACTAAAGCAAGTGAAATATGGCGCAATCATCCCCTTTCGGTAAGTGACATTCTGCTTCAGTTCAACTCATACCACAAATTCACACTGAAAATGAGTTACCTGAAATGGGGGCAGAGTGGGAAGTGATGGAGGCCAGAAGGGTAAACCGGTGGTAAGCTCCTATAGAGGTTTATATTTATTGGTTTATTGATTCATCCAGATAACATTTGTGGGAACCCTTTCTACGCTAGTTCTAGGAATATAGCACTATGTCAGACAAGGTCTTCATGACTCTAAAGTCCAGTGAGTAAGGGAGGAATAAGTAACTAATTACACTCAGATCTCATAAAATTGCTCTCTGGTACATGCACAATATGCCAGGGAAGAAATGAAGAGAAAATATGGGATAAAATGTCATAGCATTATTAATTTGCACAAAACATCTATTAAAAATTTCTTTTTACGGCTTTAGTGAGATATAATTCACATACCATCTGTTAAAAAGCAAAATTCAACTGAGTAAATATGAGGATGTAATTGGCTTTCTTAAGCAATTCATGAATCAAGCAGCGTCCCATCCAGCTGATAGAAGGGCACTATGAGGAGGCATACAAGATGGAAAGTTTTTATAGGAAGGAGGGTGAGGTCAGGAAGTAACTAGCAAAAGAAAAGATAGGGTTATTTTCAGCCAGAACATCTTTATTGGGGGAAAGGGAATTGGCATGGATTTTATCATGCAGGTTACCTAACTTGTGCAACTCAGGAAATTTCAGATTGACTGTTTAAAGGTCACATCCTGGGAGGCCTGAAACTGCAATTAATTCTTGGTTTGCTGTCATGGGAGCCATTTGGGGATTGTTATTTCTTTGTTTTAACAATCCCTTCCATTTGATTAAAACTCTCAGCCAAGCTGAGAGATGTGATTAAAAAAAATTTCTGCATTAGCATCACTCAGTCAGTCCTCCATAGTTCTTAGGGCTTTTCATGGTCTTCTGAGTGATACTTGCAGGTCGTGATTGTTTTGCTCAATCCCTGTTTTACTCACAGGCCGTGTCTTCTGGTTCACATTCTTTCAGTTGGTCATTCTTTGTTCCCTTTCCGACATTCCAGTCTCAGGGAGATTACTTCGCTATTCGGAGCTAAAAATATGCAATTAAACTTTTTGCAAGAACACAACATGCCAGAAAGATTATTATAATTATAATACGGAGGATAATTCCCAATGTTTGAACTGCACTTCAGAGCCACGGTCCCTAAGACTCAAACCCATGAAAGAAAGATCTCGTTGAAGGAGTAAAACCTTTAAAGCCAGACTGCTTACTCAATGATCTAATGTAACTGAGTTTCAACTTCTCTAGGAGTGTTAGTCTAGGTACGACAGGTGGTGTTGCCCACCGCACAGACAGCTCTTTGCTCAGCTGGAAGAAAATCAAGGGCTATCCTACTATCAAGAGCAACCAGAAAGTCTAAGGAGTTTTCTTGGGCAGCTATTGCTTTAGCATTGGATTCTCAATATTTTTAAGAGCTAAGGAGAGGTTTCTGATCATAGCCTCATTACTGTTTACTCCTAACTGAGGAAATAGGGATCTGAAAGTGAGTTAATTTTGAATTTATAAATGCCTCCTGGTAGGTCCTTTCTAGAGCAGTGAGGGACACAGTTAGATAACCTAAGAGGCATTGCCAGCTGTGTGCCAGCCATCTAGGCATTCATAAGTCCAAGGAAAATTATAACCAGACAAAGATAAACCCTGTTGGGGCACAAATACATCCACCGAGGTGGCACTATTAATCGATTCATTCACAGGAATTGTCGTATTTGACTTTTTAAGCCAAGAGTCAGTTAGATTTTCTCCTAGCCTGATATAAAAAGTTGTTTTAAATTCCATAGTTTACCTACCTTAGCAATCACCTGGGAGGTAGAGATGAGGGCATTATTTTTATAGGTCAATGTCAGAATAAAGGAAAGAAAGAAATGAAGAAAAAGATTTCATGTTTAATTAAAATAGGAAGGTTTTTTCTGCTGTCTTGGGTAGAAGCAGTCTACACCAATGTCAGCTACTTCTCTTCCTAGTCAATTTGATATGGAGGTCTCCAGCATTTGTACAGAATACATGTTATCCTATACAATGCCTTCCAGTTTTGCCCTTCCAATGGGCCTCAAGGGCTCTCTTTCTCTGATGATGCTTCCAGAATGCCCCGTCATCAGGCTCTAGACGGTGACAAACAGGATCCTTTAAAATCAGATCCTTGGAAAGCTTCTTTAACCTGTTGATGATAGGCTTGAGCATAAGATATTAGAGACTTACAGTAACTGGTCATACTAGCATGAAACAACAAGGGATCAGCAGAAAGTGAAATACCGATAAACATTTGTCTGCCAGTGACTATCTTGTGTCTGCCAGTGACTATCTTGTGTAGAGTGTGTTTGTTTTCCTGAGGGGCTACTGAGAGCAGTCAGCAAGAAGCAAGAACAATGACAATACCTTAGGCCAGGGGAGCCCAGTCTACAGGTTAATTACAAAACCTCAGAGAAAATTAACAGGCCTAGAATCTAATATCTTCAAAGTTGCAAACATAATTTTTCTCTCTGCAATTACTTCCATCCTTTACAAAAGATAAGCACGGTAAAATTTTTTTTATCTTAACACTTGGCCTGATTATTTATATAATTGAAACAATACTGACTGTCTCTGAATTCTGAGAGATCAGATAGACAGAAAAGGTAAATGTTTTATGTGTTTTCACAAGCGTGTATCTTACCAAATTGCTAATATGTTAAATGAAAAGATTTGTTTGAATGTGGAAAAACATTAAAGCCATTAGTTCTCTTGACCTTGCCTGATAATTGAAAGGGACAACAGTGATAATTCTAAAAGTTTGCAAGGTTTTCATTAAGGCTTGTATGATTTTCCCAGCGATGTGGGTGCCTCGATCACTGGAGATTGTCAAAGGTATACCCTAAGTGGAATAGATACTTTCTAACAGTTTCTTTGCCACTGTGAAGGCATCAGCCTTGTGGCATGAGAAGGCTTCAAACCATACAGTAAACATTATATGATAACAAAAACATATTGGTAACCCATGCTAAGTGGCACTTGAATGAAGTCCAGATGCAGGTATTCAAAGAGTACAGAAAGAGGAGGTCTGAAGCCTCCGGGGACAAAAGTAATTTTTCTTAAATCCAGTATGGTGGGTGAAAGAATGTAAAAGCTGAAAAATGAGGTTGCCAGGGAGCTGGGAAGAATGGAGGGGTCATCTTGTGTTTCCCACAGCCCTGACTGTTTAATTTACAGCCATTGTTTACCCATCTTAATTTCTCTGATTCAGACGCAGACTGCTGCCGTGTTAGAAGGACATCAGGCTGGCAAAAGCCTGGCAATGAGGGTTCAATTTTTGCAGAAGCAGAATGGACTTCATCCACATGTGCCACTATTTTTTTAGATTTTGTTGCTGCTGCCTTTGTCTGAAAGTCAGCTGGGGTGTTTTCCTGATACTCAGATTCAGTCCTTTTAGTGTGGACCTCGATTTTGATGACAGTAATTTCAGAAGGTAAGAGAATGGCACTAAGAAGATCATTTACTTGTCGCCCCTTTTTGATTGAGCTCCCAGAGGATGTCCTACAACATTTAAGATAATGGCTAGAATTACAAGAATTACAACATCACACCAGGGCATATCAGATTTCCAGAAATTTCACACAATTTCTGGAACCCTTATATACCTATGCAAATACAACAGAAAAAAGGCAGAGTACGACTTCTTATTTGACAGTGCTTCCTATGCAATTTAACAAATCAAATAAGCATAATTGGTTTAATAGATCTTTAAAAATGTTCCAAGTGTTCTCTGGAAAAGTCTCGGTTTCTTCCAGGTCAAAAAGATTTCAGTTTTAGATTTTGATTTTGGAAGTTTGTCAGGGTATAAAAAGGTCTGGCCGCTTGACTAAATAGGATCAGAAATCAACATGAAACAATATTTAATTACCTATTAGCAAAACAATTCTTTTAATATTAAGAAGACTGTTTTACCTATGTAATTAAAGACCTGATAAAGCACATAAAATTATTTTGATAAAACACTAAATCTTTGCTTTTCTTTTATAATCTCTTATCAGGAGAGGACATAACAGTCCGAGAAAACTGTGTCCTTTAGCAGGTAAAAGAAAATTAAGGTCTAGTTTTACACAAGTATGCTATTGGTATTAAAGGTTAATTTTTAAACCGTTATAAGTTTCTAATTTTTGTCAGTCTGATCACACAATAAAAAATCCTCTTTCTCTCTTTCTTGCTATGTACATTTAGTTTGTCCTTCATTTTTCTCCTTCTCATTCTGAGACAAAATTATTCTCATTTCCCTTAACAAATGCATCTTCATATTAGAAATTTTAACCTTTAGAAACCTTAATTTCTCAGAGAAAAACAAGACAATAAACAATTATGAGCTGTCTCTTATTTTTCGCATTCTGAGGATTGGCAGATTTATAAATATTTTTATAATTTTCAGAAACACATGCTTTTTCATAGAAAATTTCTCAGTGTGACATAAAACATGTTTACTAATATACTCAAATTTATCTTTTGTTTCTGCATAATAGGAAGCCAACAGTTGATAAACCTATTTTCAATAATTAATGTTTCATTATTTTCATCTTATTTGAAAATGATCTATATATTTAATAAATTTCTCATCACTTAATTTAACTTAGCAAACTCTAAAGTTTCAAGTTTCCAGAAAAATGTTGGATGGTATTTTTAAGTACATATGCTGTAAAATGTGATTGTTGCTAAAAAGCTTATCTATAAACTTTTATCATAATTACATCTATCTAAACTATTTATCCCCATCAATTACATTTAGATTACTCACAAAAACTTTAGGAGACATTGGACAAAATCAGCCGTTATTTTATGTTATTTTTTGCCGATAAGTTTTGCAATAGAGATAACATAAATTTCACTAGGAAACATGCGTGGGATAAAAGTTGTTTATGTGCATTGTTTTCAACGTTGGTAACTTTAAAGTATTTTTTTAATTAAACCACCCAACTTAAGCTAATTTTTATACCTAACATTTCCCCAGACCACTTGAAGTTGAAAAGAATTTGGGTTAGCTTGAAATATATTTCTGAAAACTTTAAAATGCCCAATCCTTACAAGTGCTTGGCCTTTAACCCAATTAAATAGAGCTCTTTTGCTAATTTATTTTAGCAGTGCCATCCGGAGGTAGAAAATATCACAAATCTACAATATATACATATATAGATGTACAGACAGACATACAGAGAGACTCAAAAAGACCTTATAGTTACTCATTTTTGTGGAGAAGATTTGTAAGATTGCTCATTAGTCCAATTTCAAAATACTTTCTCTTTCCTTTTATTTTGTTCTGATGAGAGACATTGCATCTTAAGAAATGACTCTCAGGTCATAGTGAAGTTAGGGGTAGAAAATCTACATCACAAAGGCACAGAGAATATATCCAAGTGTTATTCATGAAGTTTTTGAAGCATATTTAGAGGACAAATCTATTTCTAATATCCCAATATCTATAAGTATTTTTTCTTTGGTGGAGAAGATTAGCCCTGAGCTAACATCTGTGGTCAATCTTCCTCATTTTGCTTGAGGAAGGTTGTCACTGAACTAACATCTGTGCTAATCTTCCTCTATTTTGTATGTAGGGCACTGCCACAGCATGGTTTAATGAGTGGTGTGTAGGTTCATACCCAGGATCCAAACCTGTGAACTCTGGGTTGCCAAAGCAGAGCATGTGAACTTAACCACTGTGCAACAGGGCTGGTCCCTACAAGTATTTTGAGATGAATAGGGAAAGTGTTGGGATTGGCAAAATGGACTGATACATCCATCCACCTATTGTTGGAATGTTTCTTTCCCTCTGGGTACATAGTTTCATTTTTACTTAGGGGAAGAGGCCTACAAAAAATTCCTATCAGGCTCTAAATATCTGTTTTCAATTTGGCAAATTTCTGGTCATAAATTTATTAAATCCTTGTAAATATCATGTCAGGTTTCAGCTAAACGGTAAATATAACTGGCAATATTGGACAACTATACTAACTATAATTTTAGTTTCTGCTTGGCTGTTTATGGGAACAAGATAGCAGTTTACCAGGAATCTCTCAGAGTACTGCCAACATTGGTAGGAACCTATATGGGGGTCCTTTTTCAAAGGTAGATATAGGGTGTCTGTAAGGTCAGTAACTTAGCCAGCCTGAGTTTATGGTCATATTGTCTTTTCAGAGCAAGTCAGACAGATTACTAATATACGTATTCAAGTAGAGGAGGCAGTAAGTGGTATGTCAGTGTTACATCAGTCTTAAAGTCTTTTGTTTTAGGTACCTCTTACCTCTTTAATTTTTTATGAGTTTTTTGCAGTGAATCTTTCAATGCTTAATTTTGATACTTTTCTAAGATTCTGCATTGATTTTATCTAATTGGACTATTCCCTAGAATGACTATTATAATTCTCAGTTGTTTCTAGTCAAATTTTGCCCTTTTTTTTTTTTGCAGATATCTACCACTGGTCTTAGGTATAAAATAAACAGATGTGCTAGAAGGTGGTGCATTCAATTCTTTGAAACTTGAGGATCTCATTTTTTTAGCCATGTCTTCGGATTTCTCTGAACCAAACTAATACCTACGAGGGACTTGCCATAGGGTTGGGAGGTGGCAAGTGGTTTAACAGCATTTAAATGTTTGACCCAGGCACACCAATTATGTGGCATTTTTTCCTTCATAGATTCCCATTACCAATTAGCCCTTATTTAATATTCACCTGAAGCCTCCAAGTGGACTCAGTCCAGCTTAAATCGGACCCAGTCCAAACCCAGACTCCACGTGGTTCCTAAATCAGACCCAGCCCAACTCTGGCTGGTAACCACCAACAATTCCCAGGGAACTTTGTGCTGGGGAAAAGTATTGAGCCAGCAAACCAGAAACAATGGACACTGTGGACTGATTATAAACAAAACGGACAACTGCGGCTGTCACCAACAGTTCCCAGTATGGGATCTGGAGACTGATTGGAAACAAATGGGGAATTGCAGACTAAACCATCAGTCGGTCCCAACATGGGAATCTGGAGTTGGTGTATTTGCCTCCCCCAGGTCAGATAAGGCTTTGGTTATGTAGTTTGTCTTGAGATCTGGCTTTGCTTACAGAGAATAGAGCCAAGAGCAGATGCTCTTGCTCTGGGAATGTTTCTAAATAGTTACATTGCCCCTCTTCCTAACGGAATAAAGAGAGGATTTTCCTCGGATCTTCACAGTAAGAACCTACCGAGCCTCCAAAAAAGCATGCTGTCCCCCTAAGACTGCCTCCTCCTTGAGTTTTTAACTCTCAAGTTAGCCCACCCTGAGTCTCCAGTAATTTTTCAATTACATTCTAAGTGGACCCTCCTTAGTTCCACGGTCTCCTGGAAGAACAGTCCACCCATCTTCAGTAGTATAGATGTATGGATCTCTCAGCCATTCTGACGTGCTGTGCAGGAAGTCTTCGGTTGGTCAATGGATGTCATACTGGTTGTAACTTAGAGGGGAGAGACAAAGGTAAGAACTCACTCCACCATGATGCTGGCAACACCCTCATGAACTTATTTTTAAAACGAATGTGTAGCTGGGTCCACAGATGCCTGGGACCAACTGTGTAACTAGAGTTCTCCAAATCAATGTCCATGTAGAATTTATATTCAATAAATAAGTAACCAAAATGTGTTAATTTGAAGCCTACAGATATATTATTAAAACTTAACAGTAACCACATCAATTGTTTAGAACTTAGACCAACAAAATATTTTTATGAGTTGGTAGGAAGATTTTATCACTTACATTATTTAATATCACTGAGGCCTGGTGATAACAAAACAGAGACTGTTAGTAAGTTTTATTATTCTTTTCATATTTTCTACATAAATGCACCTCATTATACCCTTGGTTTTCTACTGAGTGAGAGAGTCCGTTCTCTCCATTTTGAATAGTGGGGCACATATCCTTATCAGATTTCTTCACCAGTTTCTACCCTCTTTTTATTTTCTCTCAGATACTCCTTCCCCAGCTCAGAAGATCTTTAGCTAGTGTTGGGGTTGATAGAATGGCATGGAGGACAGGACTAGGGAAATAAGCTGTCTTCCTAAATCATTTTTACATTTGGACAAAGATTTTTTAACTCAAAGTAAAGATTTGCTTGCTTCATTTGACAATTTCCCTCCTATGACATGATGACTTGACTTGTGATTAGGTTTAGTGATTCATTTCTGCTATTTGCCATGAAAAGAAAAGCCTTAGGTAGGATCATAAAAATGAAACAGAAGCACTTTTGGTAATGAAAGTGGACACTCAATAATTCTGCCAACATAAACAGTGTAAACTGAGGCCGTCCTTGGAAACCAGGATGTATGATCACACTAGTGCATAAGTGAAGAAATTAAATAAAAGGTCCTATGTGTGTGTTTGGGGTGGAGAAAACATAAATCACATTTGGTATTACTGAAAAATATTGTCTTGTTCTGCATACAAAAATATGATATAACACTGCTAAATACCCCAGGCCTTTTGGATACATTTTGATGATATAATTCTAGCATTTCACATATCATTTTAAGTTATGTTCTTTCTCTTTGCATTAAATATAGACTCTTCTGGCTTAAGCCAAAGTATCACCTAACGTCAACAAAAAAGACTTCTAGTTTTTGAGAATTCCAGATGATTTTCTTCTTTTCTTCAGCAATAACTTTCTGAGACTCTATGTTTCTTTTTTACTACGTACCAGCATTTTTATTGTTATGTTTTCCACTCACTCAAGAAAATCGTTTGCTGGCTTTCCCAGCATTGCTCAAGAAAGTCATTAACCATTTTTAGTAAATAAGTCCCTGATTTTACTTAAGCTGAAGCTCCCAACCAGGATTTGCCCTGTGAAAAGCAGCCGGATTTCAAATTCCAACACTTGTCATTCAGAGCATTTGTTTTCCTGCCTTTCAAACTGAGATTACAGTCATGCATTGAATAATGATGTTTTGGTCAAAAATGGACAACATATACAATGGTGGTCCCTTAGATTAGTACTACATAGACTCAGTGTGTAGTAGGCTCTGCCGTCTTGGTTTGTGTAAGTACACTCTGTGATGTTTGCATAATCATTAAATAGCCTAACATTTCTCAGAATGTATCCCCATCGTTCAGCAATTGTATTCATGACTGTATACTTTCAGTTATACTTGAAATCACATTGTTTTCTCTGTCTTTGGGTTCCTTTGGGCTTCAGATCCTACTGCTTTAGAGAGTGAGACGGCCCGTGGCTTTGAGATGCTTCAAAGGTCTACCAAAGAAAATTTTGGACCTCTAAATTGTCTATATTTTAAGTCAGACCATTCCCCAAATAAATTCCAAATAAATTCCAAATTTAATAGAATCAATCCATCAGTTTTGTGTGATGTTTTTATACACAGACAGAAGGTAGCTTTTATTTATATAGATAAAAGTATTTCAAAAATGTCAAATATAAGTGCAGAAGGTGCCTATATAGATAAAGATGATGATGCTGTCAAAATGGAACTGTTAGTCTGGTGGGCAATATAACAATTGTTAGACATCTCAGAATGTTCATCCATTGGTATTTGAACTGCAGCATGTAAAAGTGACTTGGGTCATTAAAGTAATAATACATAAGATGCAGATTGTATAAAACTCAAGTATATGAAAGACAAAGCTGTTCCCTTCATCATAATAGCTACCTAGAAATACGTTATTCTTCTTATATACAGGAGTGACAGAATGGCATTTATGCAGAGAAGAGTCAGTTCCATTTATCCTTGGCCATCTATGAGTAAACTTGAGTGAAATGGACATATCTCTGCCCTTGGATGAATCATTCATGGCTGGGGAGGCAGGGATGGGACACACACAAGGTTGCTGGAGAATCATTCTGAGTGAACAACTCTCTCCTGAGAATTTGAAACTTGCCTGAAAAGATGCAGAGAAAGGAAATTGTTGTGGCTGAGTCATTTTAACATCTTCAGACAGAAGGTTGCAGGTTCCTGCTGCCCAGGCTCCAGCAATTCCCCTGTCACTGTTTTCCTGAGACCTCCAGGTCTTCTTTTGATTTTCTAAGCTGCCCCAATATCCTTTCACAATACTCTCCTTTTTTGTATAAGCTAGCTGGCTCTGTTGCTTGCAGTTTAAAGAACCCAAACAAGCATAAACCACATTTGGTTTTCAGGAATTCTTTTTCAGGCCAAGATGAATCAAAAGTCAGTGAGACTCCAATTCCTTACTTCTGGTCAGAAAAATTGTAGCCTGTGACACACGGTGATGAATCAGTTTGTGGTTGTCTGTTCTATGTTTTCTTTGAGAAGGAAGGAGTTATGTAGACCCACTGTAAAGAGGATGAAGGAGATCCTCTGGGTTGGAGTAGTGGATTCTAGCTTCTTTGCGTACCTAATAATGAGAGATTAAGAGAGTCAAGCCTTGATGTGATAAGTCCATGGAACAACATGAAACTCAGGGCCATTATGCAATCCCATTGAAGTGTCTCTTAATTACCATCAGATAATTGAAAAGAGGAGAACTTCGTGTTGTGTATCAGGATTCTCCTCTCACTTATTAAGAGCCAGAATTTTAATTACCACAAGCTCCCTCACTAAACTTCAAGCTCTCCAGAAATACCCAGGGCTCAGGGAGATGGGGCAGGATCAATGATACTGTTGCCCACCACAGAGAGGGAACCCTCTCTTTGTCCATTGCTGGCCCTCCAATTGGTTGTCCCTTCTGGTCTAACAGCACTTAAAATGTGGAAGAGACATTGGAAAAGTGTGCAAACAACTCATCTTCATTTGGTCATCTCTATTGTGTTATAATTTACATAAATACAAGTTAGCAATTTTAAGTCTATCATTTGATGAGTTTTGACAAATGTATTCTGTCATGTAACCATAATCACAATCAAGATAGATCACATTTCCAGCACCCAAAAAATTCCCTGTTTTTTCAGTTCTTATTAATGTGCAGAGTACTTACCACACTCCTTGGTAGTTACTACCTGCTCAATAAATGGCTGCTGAATTCATGAGTGTTTATTTCATAGCTCTCGGTAAGATGCCAAACTGTGTTTTTAGCAGCTCTCTAACATGAATTATTTTATAATTCCGTCATCAATCAATGAGTTTCTATTTAAAGTGAACTCTCACCAACCTTGACTTGAGCACACTTTAATTAAGTTGGTCTTTCATTTGAGTTTCTGTGTCTTTAATTTCTAGTGGATGTGTACAGGTTTTCATAAATTTATGACCTATGTGACTTTTTCTCTTGAAAATGACACGTTCTGCTTTTTACTCTTTTTCTACTGATTTATTATCTTTGGGGTAGATATGATGAGAATTCTACATATTAAAAGTATATTTTTAAAACTTTATTTTGTCATTTGCTCTTTCATTTTTGACATCTTATAATATTTGAAAATTTGACATATTCTTTGTTTAAGCTTTGAATACAGAAACTTACAAAGAAGAAAGTAACAATCACTTAAAAGTCCACCAGCAAAGGTTAACTGCTTTTATCATTTTGGTAAATATTTTTCTAGTTTTCTTTGACAAGTTATTAGGATTTAGCCCAACAGAGACTTTAGATGGGTATTATTCAAATCCACCTGCCTTTAAATTTCTGACATTTGCTTTACTATTCAAACCCTTTTTATCCCAATACTTTGTATCCAAATTTTATAATGAAAAGTTTAGTTTTTTTATTCCATTTAACATTTATTAAAGCAGAATATTTTTCGATGTAGAGTATGAAGTCACATCATTAGTCATTTGTTTTTAAATGTTATTTACGCTATTTGTTGCATAATCCTGTCTTTTGCCCTGTGACTTATGATGCCAAAATTATATATTCAGTGTTACATTTACTATAGTCTGTTTCTGGATTTCCTTTTATATGTAAATGGATCTGCTACTACTATTTTGACTACTGCATTTATAATAAAGTCCAGCATATGCTACCCTATATGATAGCCAGCCTCCTCTCATTCCATAGTCCTCTTTTTAGGAATCACTTTATTGTAATTTCTAGATAAACCTATAACTATTTTTTAAATTCTTCTGAAAGTATGTAGTTTTTCATTATAATTACATCAATTATTATACCAATTAATTAGGGGAAAAATTGTTACTTTTAGTACTAATCAATCTTCCTATCCAGAAATATGCTGGTTATCCACAATTATACAAACGTTCTCAGTTTTTTGAAAATGTTATGATTTTCTTCACATTTCTTATTATGATTAATTATAGGTATTTTATCCTTAGTAATTGAATATTGCAATTAGAAAAAAAACCATTTTTCCATTAAATATTTTTATTTACTTATTTTACAAATTTTCCCTTGTGATAAATTATTTCATTTTTCCCATTTATTTTGCACTTCAATCAGCAGTTAGTTAGCTCCGGGAATTCCTTAAAATGGTGTCACTTTCATGGAAATTTCTTCCTGTTTTGCTTTCCTCCAGTCTTTTCTCCTGGTAAAAATACAAGGAAACAAACAAACATAAAAAATGAAAAGATGTGGAATAAACACAGATGCCCTGCATTCTTTAGAGCAAGCTTATCCTTCACCAACTAGCGTTACTATAAACCATGAACCCTGCCCCAGGGGTTTGAGTAAATCTTGTAAAGAGAAAGACCCAGGTCCCAAGCAGGATCTGGGAAAGCAGCTTTCATAGTTTCTACTGTCACCCTTGGACACCATGGCATTGGAAAGAAGGGTTTTAGAAGAGGAAAGGGAAGCACAGAAAAGTTTTAGAATCCTTTCCCAATCTCTATCATTTTAAAATCTCTATTCTCAACACTTTCATTCCCAGTGAAAACCAGTTGGTCTGAATCTCACAGGCAGCACAACAGGACACTTTTCCCTGAGAAATGTTGTCAGCTGTGGGAGGGGCTCTTGTCCTCTCCCTGACCTCCCTCAGATTCGTCAGTGACCAGGGCAGGACTCAGGTCTTGTGATGGTGAATCTTGTATGTCAACTTGGCTAGGCAATAGTGCCAAGACATTGAGTCAAACACCAGTCTAGATGTTTCCGTGAAGGTATTTTTTAGATGTTGTTAGTACTTAAACCAGTAGACTGTCAGCAAAGCACATCACTCTCCATAATGTGAGAGGGGCCTCAGCCAAGCATTTGAAGGCCTTAAGGGAAAAAGACAGGTCCCGCAGAGGAAGAATGAATTCTGCCTCGAGATTGCCTTTAGAATGGAGAACACTTTTCTTCCTTCAGCTCTTCCCTAGGTCTCCAGGCTCCTCCCTGTTTACAGATTTCAGACTTGCCAGCTCCCACAATACTGTGAGCCAATTCCTTAAAATAATTCTGTCTCACTGTATATATATGCATCGTATTGGTTCTGTTTCTCCGGAGAATCAGAATCAAATTATACAGGCCTACAGGAACCAGCAGTCTCAGAGAGCTTACCTGCACTCCCTGGGCTGAGGGCTGCCAGGGACAAGGGGATGAGAACCTGGTGTTTGAATCTGTGCATGTTTGTGAAATAACTTCAAGGCTGTGTGTGTCACACTAGGGCACCTAATTTTGGCCTCTTCGCCACTAAACCTACTGGTTCAGCCTGGGTAGAGCAGATCTGTGTGATCTAGGGAGGCTTGGGGGAGTCTGAGATCACTGTGGGGGAGGGATGAGGTTGGAGCTGAACCAAAGCACTGACCACATGGCAATAGTCTGGGTCTCAACATTCCCCTGGAGATAATGACCCTGAATGGTGTTCTGCCCTCCTCGTCACAGACCTATAGTGCGCAGCAACCCTAAGGGACAGCTAAGAGGTCTACTCACTCATTCTCCACATCCTGGATGGAGTCAGGCAGGGGCTGATTCCTGGTTTCAGGAAGGAGCCGGACAGCAAGGGCACTGAGGATGGGGGAGACTCCATAGATGATCCAGGGCAGGTGGGGGGAATACACCGTTAGGATCATCAAGAGGGGGGCCACGGCTGCCCCAATATTAGCAGCAATTCCAATGACTCCTACAGCTACTGCTCTTCGGGTGCAAACAATAATACAAAAAAATCTAGTGAAAATCCACACACGTAATTTGTGATTTATTAGTTTGTTTTTGTTATGGGAGACAGCACATCAGTGTGTTTAGACATGGAAATTGATGCCATAGTCTTGTTTTGGACATTTTCTCTCTTATTTGCTAGCAATTTTTTTCAAGTTCACATATGCATTAAAACACAATTTGATCATTGAAAAAATATTGTTACTCATAACATTTACCCTTCATGTAGTTCAGAAGATTACATGAGAAGAAACATAAAAGGATCTATCTCCGTTCAGGGCAAAAAGTCAGCTTTTGATGATATTTTGCTATAATTTTTATTATTATTATTACTATTTTCATTTACTTTTTTTCCCAAGTAATTTTATTGGGATTACGATTGTTTATAACACTGTGTAATTTCGGGTGTACATTATTGTTTACCAGTTCCTCAATACACTTCATCCTGCTCACCCCCGGTAGTCCAATTTTTATCTATCACCATACATATGTGCCCCCTTGTCCCTTTTGCCCATCCCTCCTTTTGATAACTAACCAGTCTTAGTTTTCCTCCACCAATAAGTGTCAGTTATCTAGGAAAGGCGTATTTTGATCCTGACAGATCATCCATGAGATCTGTACCTGACTACAGTGGGGATTAGTTCATTTCCATGGGTAGCAGAACTGGTGCTGGCAGCAGAAGAAACTCCTACTCCGAAAGTTGCCAAAGCCACACGCAAGCTCTGCATTTCTGGAAAGAAGAAGACCAGCGAGATTCAGGAAATCAGAGCTGAAGGAATCAGCATCCCTCAAACTACAACTGAAGAAGACTCTATTGGAGGTGTTTGCAAGGATAACATATATGGTAGAGAAACTGCACAGAGGCAGAAAATGTGCAATGTCTAATCAGGTGATAAATGTGACTTATCTGCATATTATGACTTACAAGAATAAAAGAATTGAGTTATTTCATCAACTCTCCATTCATAGCTGAGATTTGCCAGAAACAGAGAGACAGAGTTAAGTCCAACAGGTGCTGTCTTCCATTAATTCTGTGCTGTATCCCCTTCGTCCTTAACACAGAACTTAAGACTGTCATGTGGGCAATTACTGAGGGTGTAAGATCCATCCATGTCTCTGAGAGTTTAAAACCTAGGAGTTACACAATATTGACAAGGGGCTAGTCAAGCAGAAGAGACGAACAAAATAACAGAACTCCTATGTTAATAGATAAGCTGGAGATCATTATTCTTGATCAATCAATCTGGTGGAGCTGGTGGAAATGGCACCAGTTTCCAGATACTTCTTGGATATAGTGAATACATCATATATCAGAGCCAACCTTAATTGAACTTGAGCTCCTTTCCCAAAAATTTGATGGCAAAATATATGCTGAACTTTCAGGTTGGTTTCAGAGAATTTTTAGAACCTAATCTGCATTTCCTTAGGGCTTTGAATAGGTGTGACCAGTACAATTCATGAGGAATGCAAGGAACACATCTTCTCTGGGTGCTTCAACGTGTGCTCTTTTCTCACCTTCAGGCACAAATGTGGTGATCAGAATGGAGATTCCCAGCAGGAACAGGAAAAGCATCTGGCTGACTCGACGGCCCAGGTGATTCAGTGCCAAAAGTGCAACATAATTGCTTGGAAGTGTGACTACACCAAAAAGAACCTGGGACAGGAAAACATTTTTCCCCAAGTGCTGGACATGGAGATTCAGGCCAAAATAGGGAAGGAAGGTTGTAAATCTGTGGGGAACAGGAGGAAAGAAAGATATCATGGGGTTTAGATTCTCTGTCCTACAAGTGATATTATTGAGCCAGGAAACTAGGGGTAGGTGTAAAGAATAAATGCATAGTCTGATTTGTAGAATATTTCTGTGTTGACTGTATTCTCTTATTTTATGTATTTTTGATACTCTGGTATTTAGGGCCTTGATACTCGAGAGTCTGCTTTTTATGGGGCTAGATAATTCCTAGAGATAGCAAATGACCCCCCTGTGAAAGTACCTTTCATATGCAAGCCAACAATCCATAGCTCACACCCCCAACCATCTCTTTTATCAAACTCACACACCAAGCCAATATCCCCCCTCCCCTAAATCACCCCAGGGTGAGGTACTGGACAACTACAGATCACCAGTACAGCTCAGAGTCCCCTAAAATTATTCAAACTATCGAATCCTAATCTAATTCAGGTTACCTACTCTCTTCTCACATTCCTTCCAACAAAAAAAGCCAATAAAGTCTCTTATCCATGCTCTTTCTTTCCTTCTCTCTTTGGCCTTCTAACTGACCCTGCTGCCTCCCTGAATGGCCCTGTGTGCTGTTTCATGCCTCCTCTTTCTAGGGATCTGTGGTATAAAGTTCCTTCATGACAATCATTCCTGAGTCTGTGTGTCTTACCATACATGATTAAAATAAACATTGGGTATATTTTATATGCAAGTTCCCTGCAAGTTAATGATTTAATAATTATCATAAAATAATGATATGATAATGGAGCTTATAATTTTTGCTTAGTTTTTTTGGGAGGTAGAGAGTGTTTTTGTGAAGGATACTTGAGGGAGGCCTCCTAGGGTTTTAGAGTTTTCTGTATCCTGATCTGAGTGATGGTTATATACTCACATATGGAAACATTCATTGAGCTTCATATATTTCAGCACTTTGCTGTTTGTAATTTTCTCTCAATTAATATGAAAACAAACAAGTGAAGAAACTTAAAGTCAAACTCTGTGCCATGACTGAAGTTCTCAACCTCATCTCCAATGATAAGCCTGGTAGAGTGATGTGATAACAAAACTCCTAACTGTACAGTTAGTTCTATGTTGGTCTTTTCACAACAATTTCACTACCTCCAGACATAGCAATTATCTTTATTGCTTTCTCTTGTTTTATCTCAAGTCTGTCCCTACAGCATGTTATATTTTTGAAATAAGAAGTAGAATCCTGTCTCCACTATTTAAAGTTCCTCACGCACTGTGTGAAGCCTACCTCATAAAGGACAGTACACAGATCCTTTTACGCAGGTTGCGTGTGCGGAACAAGTCATACACAGGAGGTTTGTTCTGTGCTGCCTCCAGCTCCTCCTGCGTGGTGGATCTCAAAACCTTCAACAACAACAGCAAACTGTTTAGTTGTCACAAAATGGTAGATATTGTGAACCCCCAACAGAAGACGAGATAGATGATTTCTCTTTTTGTCCTTTGGAAACTACAGCCATGGAAGATGCAATGACAGGTGTAAAAGTGGTATGAAAGGTTAATTAGGGAGTTAGAGGGGCCTAAGGGAAATTATGCAGCAACAAGGACATTTTAACATGAGACTCAATTTGGCTGAAGGACATCAAAACATGTATGTAGGTTAGGGATTTAGATCAGGATGGGGACTAAATGAAGAGTGGCTTGGATAACGGTCCACAGCTTCATTTATACCAGAAGGGCATGAAAGGTGTTCTCAGCTGGCTGCTCTCAGTAGAAAATGTTTTTTTCAGAGAGGAGAATAATTTTCTGAGAGCCTTTATTCTGGTTCTTGGGTCAGTGTTGTTCAGAGAAATCTTGGCATATGTTGTGCCTCTATGCATGAGATGGCTAGAATTACATCTGAAGATGAATTCAGGGGAGATCTTGATGTTGTATGATTTATACCCAGACTTTATAATCTGACATTATACAATGGCTCTGCCACATGCTAGGCATATACCTTGAGGAAGGAAACAGGACATCTCTAAGCCTCAATTTCCTTGTCATTAAAAAGATGAATAAGAATAAGAAGATGTGGCAAGCTGCCAAATGGGAGAAAATATTTGCAAATCATATGTCTGATAAGAGGTTAATCTGCAAAATATATACAGAGCTCATACAACTCAAGAGCAAAAAACCAAACAGATTAAAAATGAGCACAGGATCTGAATAGGCATTTTTCCAAAGAAAACATACAGAGGGACAACAGGTATATGCAAAGGTGCTCAAAATCACTAACCATTAGGGAAATGCAGATCAAAGCCGCAATGAGATGTTACCTCACATGTGTTACAACGGCTACCCTCAAAAAGACAAGAAATAACCAGTGTTGATGAAGACGCAGAGAAAAGGGAGCCCCTGTGCGCTGTTGGGGGGAATGTAAATTAGTGCAGCCACTATGGAAAACAGTATGGAAGTTCCCCAAAAAATTAAAAATAAAACTAATATGTGGTCCAGCAATTCCACTTTGGGGTATTTATCTGAAGAAAAGGTAAACAGGAACTTCAAAAGATATATGCACCCCCATGTTCATCACAGCATTATTTACAACAGCCAAGATATGGAAACAACCTGTGTTCATCTATGGATGAATGGATAACGTTATATATATATATTATTCAGCCCTAAAAGAGAAATCTTGCTATTTGAGATAAAATGGATGGACCTTGAGGACATTATACTGAGCAAAATAAGTCAGACAGAGAAAGACAAATGCTGTATGATCTCAATTATATTTGGAATCTAAAACAACAAGCTCATAGATAGAGAGAACAGATTGGTGGTTGCCAGATGTGGAGAATGAGGGGATAGGCAAAATGGGTGAAGGGGATCAAAGGTATAAACTTTCAGTTATAAAATATATAAGTCATGGGGATGCAGTGTACAGCATGGCAACTATAGTTCATAATATTGAATTGTATATTTGAAAGTTCTAAGACAGTAGATATTAAGAGTTCTCATAATAAGAAAAACACATTTTATAACTATTTATGTTGATGGGTCATAACTAAACTTATTGTGGCCATCATTTTACAATATATACAAATATTGAATTGTTATGTTGTACACCTGAAACTAATATAATGTTAAATGTCTATTATACCTCAAACAAAAAGGAAGAAGGAAATGTAAAAAAATCAAGATCAGGAGAAGAAATAGTAGAAAAAATAATACCTCTCTCACAAGGATTTCCAAGGCATACACCAGGTCACAAATGTGTGTATGGAATTACATCCAGCACAGCTCAGTCAGTTATTGACTTTTTAATTATTCAAATAATTTTAGCTCCAGTCTCATCCCGTCTTTATAAATGAAACAATACCATGTAGCTCATTAGAGAAAATGTCATGATGAAGGGAATTTAGAGAAATGAAAGGCCACCCTTCCCAGAGATCTGGAGTAATCAACAGATTTGTATTGATATAAAGTGGAGCAGCTTTACATTAGAAGAATTATCTGAAGCAGGTGTGTTTGGCAATCAATCAGATGGAGGTTAAAACAAAACTAAGACCACAAATTTCTGCATTATCTTTACAGAACAAAAAAAATCAAATGAAGGCGTATTAGCTACCCATTCATGAAGAGAATCCTTTGTGTAAACCACATTTTAACTGCTGCTCTTGCCATGCTCTTTTTCTTCCACCTGGCAGTAAGGTAATTGTCAGTTGCCATTCACCTTGATTATGCATTGTTTTTTTCCTGATTTCAGTATCACTCACTTTTTCCTGCTTTCAGTATCACTTACTTTTGTATCTGCCTGACCCTTGTAAATATTTAAGGTTTCCTTCTCTGGATTGGGCCAATCTGGTAGGCAAAATACTAGGTAAGGGCGTGGAAGCAAAGATAATTCCTGAGATGTTAGTTGGTCCAAAAGTATTTTGTATAATTTAGGCATATATTGACACAGTATTGAACTGCCATAGAGCTCCACCTAAATTTCAATGTCCACCTTCATCCTTTTTTTTTTTTTTTTTTTTTTTTTAAGGCACAAGCCAATGTTCTCCCCATCATATCAGGAACGCTCAGTGCTATTGTCTGTGTAATGCTTCACCTCTGGGGAAACCTGATTCCTTCCAGCCATCTTCAGTGGGATCTGAATTCTCAGGAGCATTATCTGAAATCTTCTAAAGGACCTCTGATTTTTCCAGGACTATAATATCTTCCATCAGTTGTGCCATTGTACATGTTTCCAGAAGTGTTTTATTCCTTCTTTTTGAGTGGCAAGCTTCTAATCCTCTCCTTTATTAATAAAAGAAGGATGGACTTTTTTTCCTTATCTCCGTTAGAATTCTTTACATTCTGTTATCACTGTAAACCTTTGAACTTAAAAATGTCTATGAATTTCTCTCTCTCTCACATTAATGTGAAAGCTCTTTGAAGGCTGGGATTGATTCCGATATTCACGAACCGGCATCATGCCTGGCACTACATAATTTTTCAATAAATAGTTTATATATGTGCATGACATGAAGAATGATTTAACTAATCATGCACAGCAATATTTGCCTTCCATACCTGGGATGGAAAAGAAGAAAAGGAAAGACTTCTCTGAAGCATTCCCACTCAGTCATGTTCTTGGAACGTGTAATAAGGAGAATGCAAATTCCACACAACGTGGATTTGGACTTTTGTGGTCACTGCCATATTTCCAGGGATGGAACAAAACTGGCCACAGGTAGGCACTTACTAACTACACCATGAAAGAAAGTGAATGGGTGAATGAACAAATAGGAGAACCTCCTTATCCTCTATTCCGCGTGGTCACTAATCCTTCTACTGGTGTTACTGTCCTGAAAAATGGCCATCAGAACATTAACTGGAAGGGAATGGATTAGTTTTTATTACTTTCTCTTACACAGGGTGAGACCAATATACAAGCTTCTTTTAAATAATTATTTTCATTTACTTAATTTTTGAGGTAACTTTGGTGTATAACATTATGTAAGTTTCAGGTGTATATCACTATATTTTGACTTCTTTGTAGACTACACCACATTCACTACCCAAGTCTAATTGCCATCCATCACCATACCCTTGTGCCCTTTTACTCTTTTTGCCCTCCTCCCTTCCCCCTTTCCCTCTGGTAACCACCAATCTGTCCTCTGTGTCTATGTGTTTGTTGTTGTTGTTTTATCTTCCAGTGAAATCATATGGTATTCGGCTTTCTCTGTCTGACTTATTTTGCTTAGCATAATGCCCTCAAAGTCCATCCATGTGGTTGTAAATGGCAAGATTTCATTTTTTTATGGATGAGTAGTCCTCCATAATATTCATATATGCAACATCTTTATCCATTCTTCCCTTGATGGGCACTTAGATTGTTTCCAAGTCTCGGCCATTATGAACAATGCTGCAATGAACATGGGGATGCATATATCTTTTCAAATTAGTGTTTTCATGTTTTTTGGATAAATACCCAGAAGTGGAATAACTGGATCATACGGTAGTTCTATTCTTGATTTTTTGAAAAATCTCCATACTGTTTTCCATAGTGGCTGCACCAGTTTGCATTCCTACCAGCAGTATATGAGAGTTCCCTTTTCTCCACATCTTGACCAATACTAGCTCTTTTCATCTTTTTAATAATAGCCATTCTGACAGGTGTGAGGTGATATCTCAATATGGTTTTGATTTGCATTTCCCTAATAACTAGTGGTATTGTACATCTTTTCCTGTGCCTCACGGCCATCTGTATATGTTATTTGGGAAAATATCTGTTCAGATCCTCTGCCTATTTTTTAACTAGGCTGTTTGTTTTTCTGTTGTCGAGTTGTATGAGTCTTTATATATTTTGGATATTAATCCGTTATCAGATATATGATTTGTGACTATCCTCTCTCAATTGTTGGGTTTTCTTTTTTTTGTTGTTGATGATTTTCTTTGCTGCAAAGAAGGTTTTTAGATGGATGTAATCACACTTGTTCATTTTTTCATTTGTTTCCCTTGCCTGAGGAGACATGATATTCAAAGAGATAGTGCTAAAACTCATGTCAAAGAGCGTACCAGCTATATTTTCTTTTATGAGTTTTATGGTTTCAGGCCTTACATTCAAGTCTTTAATCCATTTTGAGTTAATTTTTATGTATTGTCTAAGATAATGGTCTGCTTTCATTCTTTTGCATGTGGCTTTTCAGTTTTCCAAACACCTTTTATTCAATAGAATTTCTTTCTCCATTGTAAGTTCTTGGCTCCTTTGTCAAAAATTAGCTAACCATAGACGTGTACGTTTATGTCTGGCCTCTCAATTCTGTTCCATTCATCTGTGCATGTGTGTTTTTCTGCCGGTACCAGAGTCTTTTGATTACTATAGCTTTGTAGTATATTTTGAAATCAGGGATTGTGATACCTCCCCTCTTTGTTCTTTCTTCTCAGGGTTGCCTTGGCTATTTATTTGGGATATTTTGTTCCATGTAAATTTTAGGATCTTTGTTCCATTTCCATGAAAAATGTTTTTGGGACTTTGATAGGAATTGCATTGAATCTGTTGATTGATTTAGGAAGAATGGATGTTTTCAGTGTGTTAATTCTTCCAATACATGAGCATGGAATATCTTTCCACTTCTTCACATGTTCCTCGATTTCTTTCAACAAGGTTTTATAGGTTTCAGGGTACCAGTCTTTCACCTCCTTGGTTGAATTTATTCCTAGGTATACTATTCTTTTTGTGGTGATTGTAAATGGAATTGTATTTTTGATTTCCCTTTCTGCTACTTCGTTGTTAGTGTATAGAAATGCAACTGATTTTTGAACATTGATTTTGTACCCTGCAATGTTATTGTTTTTGTCAATAATTTCTAATAGTTTTTTGTGGATTTCTTTAAGGTTTTCTATGACAGTTGAGACACTGTCTTTTTATACCCATTTATCTAGAATTTTTTTATCATAAATAGATGCTGTATCTTGTTGAATACTTTCTCTGCATCTATTGAGATGATCATGTGTTTTTTATTCTTCTTTTTGTTAATGTTCATCGAACATAGATTTTGCACTATCCTTGTGTCTCTGGAATAAATCCCACTTGATCATGGCGTATGATCCTTTTAATGTATTTTTTTGTATTCGATTCACTAATATTTTGTTGATGATTTTCACATCTATGTTCATCAGTGATATTGGCCTGTAATTTTCTTTTTTGGTTTTGTTCTTGTCTGGTTTTGGTGTCAGGGTAAGTTTTTCCTCATACACTAAGTTAGGAAGCCTCCCCTCCTCTTCATTTTTTGGAAGAGTGAGAGGGATAGGTATTAAATCTTCTGTGAATATTTGGTATAATTTGCCAAGGAAGCCACCTGGTCCTGGACTTTTGTTTTTTGGGAGGTTTTTAATCACTGTTTTGATCTCCTTACTGGTGATCCATCTGTTTAGATCCTCTATTCTTTTTGATTCAATTTTGGAAGGTTGTATAAGTCTAAGAATTTATCCATTTCTTCTAGATTATCCAATATTTTTTGCATAAAGTTTTTCATAGTTTTCTCTTACAGTTCTTTTTATTTCCTTGTATCTGTTGTAATTTCTCCTTTCTCTTTTCTGATTTCATTTACTTGAGCCTTCTTTCTTTTTTCTTGGTGAGTCTACAATCTTTATAATTGTTAATATTCAGTGCTCTCTGCCCCCATTGAGTAAAATATGTATCCAGTACCTTCATCAACAGCATGTCTTTTCCTTAGGTTAACCTAAACGATGTTGACACTCATTGAGAACCAGGACAGTGAGGTTAGAAGACCCATAACCACTCCTGAGATCTTACCTTCAATTCCTCTCATGGGTATTGACTAATCTAGATGTAGGTCACATCTTCCCTACATCCCATATCCAGCTCCCATCCTCCTCACCTCCAGAGTTAGGGTGTCTGCAACATTCTTCCTTCCATTTCTGTGTGCTGCTTTTCTAAGTTTATTTAAGGCCTCCTCAGGTTTGTTGGTGATAATAAGCCACCGAGCCGACTCTGCCAGCCACCTGAGGAAAGAGGAGAAGTGCAGTTAACTCTCACTTGCCCGTTTTTCACGTAACCTTTGTCCAGAGATGTGCAGGAGTTTGGAATATGCCACTCAAAATTTGCTGCTTTAACATATTGATAATTTTGAGCTGAAGGCACTTGAGAAACTGCAGATGCAGGAAGATCTCTCTGAAGTCTCCCTTTCTAGCTACAAGTAGGTCCTAAAATTTCCCTTATTAAAGATGCCCATCCAGTGCCAGGAAGAGAAGAACATTCTTATCACCAGAGACTAGGGGTTGGCACTGAAATGGACTTGTATAAACAAACTTAGTAAAATAACTCTTATTTTCTCTTAGTTGCCCCACATATTTCCTAGTAATTGTCCCACAAAATAATGCCCCATGCCCAAGCTACTTTGTCTTGTCACGTCTCCAAGGTTTTTTTGTGTGTGTAAAAATGTATATAAGTCTTTGGACCCAATGGCTTTTTGAATCTTTGTTTTCCCTCTGAAGACTCATGTGTACATGTAAAAACAGTAAATAAATTTGTGTGTGTTTCTCCTGTTGATGTCTTATGTCAGTTTAGTTCTTAAGCCATCCAGAGAATCTAAGAGGCTTAGAAGGAAGTTTTTCCTTTCCTGCAGGTGCCTTTCCATCCTATCTAATAAGTACCACAGTTCGTTTAGGCCAGAAAATAAATTTACCTTCTCCGGTACCATAAGTACAAAAACACTTCGTCTGCTGGGAACACAGGCGTGGAGTCATGTTGACTCCCCTCTTATTCAGGAGAAGTGCCAATTTTGTAAACTAAAAATTCCCTGTGCCTAGTTAAATTTGTATTCAAATAAACAGCAAATCACTTTTTAGTATGTTTTATGCAGTATTTATGCAATATTTGGGACATACTTATGCTAAAATATTATTTGCTATTTATCCAAAATTTGAATTCAATGAGGCATTCTGTATTTTATCCTCCTAGCACATAAAAATACAGAACTCTCAGATAAATAGAAATTTCACACAAACCATGAATAATTTTCAGTGTAACTATATGCCATATAACATTTGCTATGTTATTATACAAAAATATGTGTTGTTTATCTGAAATTCAAATTTAATTTAATGTCCACGATGTTATCTGCCAACCCTGATTGCTCAGCTTCTGGAATTACACAGATTAGTAGAGCACAAGCTCAAATATTGACCAAGGACCAAAAAGATCCATGTGTCCTGGTTGCATGCATCTTTCATTCCAGGATCCTCTAAAACCGAGAGAGAGCTTATACCTTGAAGACAGAAGGATGGCAAATACAGGCACAGAAAACACCAGCTGGAGGGTGCGCCAGTCTCTAATGGCATAAGCCAGTCCTCCTAATATTATCTGTCCAACACTATAGGAACAACCTGTCAGTGTCATTCCCAATGCTTGGAATCGGGCCAATGTCCATTCTACAACTGAAAGAAAACACAAACGAGATATTGACTTTACACAAAAGTGGAATGTCAAAATCAAAGTCAAGGCTTGGAAAATGTACACGATCAAAAGTGTTGACTTACTGAGCATATTACTATTTACCAGGATGCTTATGAGAGAAAGGCCAGCCAAGAAGCGTAGTGCGCAGTAAATGAGGAAGGTGGGAGCAAAGGCTGCACAGGTGTCAGCAATGGCTAACTGGAGCAAACACCAGCTGAGTATTAACCTCCTGCCGAACCTGAGAAACAGGTAGGTGTTAGATTAGAGAACAAAAACAACCTATTGTAAAAGTAAATGTGAAATAGGAGGCACATTTTGAAATTTAGGGAACGTTTTCACAGGTGAAACTTTGCACTTAATGCCTTAAAGAATCAACAGATAATCAACAGTAGATCCTCTCAGAAGCAGCTCTCCCTGTTTGTAAACAGATACTAAGTACAAAAAAGCTTCTTATCTAATCTTTTACCAGTAGATCTTTGACACCAATTGGAACAAAATAAGACAGGCTGCAATACTGGAAATATTAATAGATCATAAATATTCCTTGTACTACGACATTCATTTAGCATGGTAGAAAGTCTGTGTAGTGTCTAGAATGCAATGGATCTTAATCTCTACTTGGGACTCTAGGGTCTTGCAGGCTAAGGCTAAAGTTATGTGAAAAGTCTCCTTCTGTTATTGATTTCCAGTTTCATACCATTTTGGTCAGAACAGATACTTGATATGATTTCAATCTTCTTAAATTTTCTAAGAGTTTTTTTGTGACCTAAGCTATGATCTATGCCAGAGAATATTCCATGTGCACCCAAGAAAAATGTGTATTCTTATTATTCCTATCTTGCCTTTCCAGTTGATTTGGATACTTCTCATAGAATTTCTTCACTTTTAAAAAATCTTATTTCTCTCTGCTCTTCCACCTGAATCATTTCTAGATTTCTATCTTTGAGCTCACTAATTCTCTTTTCCACATGGTCTGCTCTATTTCCAATGCCTTTTAGTTTATTTTTCAATTCATTAATTGTATTCTTCATCTCCAGATTTTTTTTTCTTAGAACTTCAATCTCTTTCGTGAAGTACTCCATTTTCAATAGTTTTACTGCTGAGCTCTTTGAACTTTTTGAGTTTTCTTGTACTCATTGAGTTTCTTCATGACAGCTGTTTGGAATTCTCCATCAGTTAGATTGCAATCTTCTGTGACTTCAAGTTGGGTTTCTGGAGAGTTGTCATTTTGTTTCTGTTCTACCATGTTGCTGCTGCAATTATTCACGGTGCTTGATGAGTTGATCCTCTGCCAGTGCATGTGTGGTAGTACACACCTTTCTTACTTGGGTAAGGCTTTGGTTACTTTGATTCTGATATGCTTCTGGTTGTATCTGAGATTCTGCACTTCCCACCCATCACTGCTTGTGCCCCAGGCAATCAGTACCCTCCTTGTTCTGCATATGCCTTGCTGCTTATGATGTGGCTTCATTCTCGGGTGTTGCCACCTGAGTCACCAGGCTGTGAGCACCTCACTGCTTCTGGGATCTCTTGGGCCTTATGTTCCCCTACTGGCTTTCTTTGGGTTCTCCCTGGGTTCAGGTGCTGCTTTCCCATGCACCACTTGGGTTACTGCTTCTCCTGGGTTATCTGGTTGTGCTGACAGCACCACTGCTGGGGGGCTGTGCTAACAGGTGTTGCAACCACTGCCGGGGACCCAGGGTCTTGTATACATCACCTGCTGCTGGTAGGGCTGCTGTCACTGGTGCCAAAGCTGGGGGCCGAGTCATAGATTCTGCTGTGGTTTGTGAAGCCTCATGTCTCAAGTGTTACCTGCCTCTGCTGGGAGAGTGGGAGGGGCTCAGCCATGAGTGCTGCTACTGCTCCTACAGACTCTACCTCCAGTGCTGGTGTGCTTTCTGAAACCTCAGATCAGGAGACCATTGCCTCTGCTAGGGGTTTCCACATTTTGGTTTGCTACCTCTGGGGAAGAGGGAGGGAGCTGGGCCATCAGCACTGCTGTGCGTACTGAAGCCTCAGATGGTGAGCGCCCCCTGCGAGTACTAAGGGAGGGCAAAGGGTAAGCCATGTGTGTTCTTGCTGCTCCTGCAGCCTCTGGTCTCTGATGTCATTGCAATTTTTGAACCTCAGGTCAGAGCACTACTGCCTCTGCCAGGGTGCTCTGCATTTTGGATCACCATCACCACTGGAGAAGGAGGGGCTGCTCCTCTGGTTCCCCTGCCTCCTGGAGTTCCAGACCACCTACCTTCAGACATACAGATGCATGGATCTCTCAGACATTCTGATGTGCTCTGTAGGGAGTCCTTTGTTGGCCGGTAGATGTCCTACTGCTTACACCTTAGAGGGGAGAGACAAAGGGAAGAACTCACACTGCCATGAGGCTGATGTCACTCCTCTAGTTTTCTTTTCTTGTATTGTTCTTTTCTAGTTTTGGTATCAGGGTAATGCTGGCCTCATAAAATGACTTTAGAAATTTCCCTCCTCTTTGGTTCTCTGGAAGAGTGTGAAAAGCATTGGTGTTAATTTTTCTTTAAATGTTTCGTAAAATCAGCAGAGAAGCCACCTGGTTCTGGGGTTTTCTTTGTTCATAGAGTATTGATTACTGATTCAATCTCCTTACTAATAATTGATCTGTTCAGATTTTCTATTTCTTCCTGATTCGGTCTGGGTAGGTTGTTTTGTTCTAGGAATTTTTCCATTTCATCTTTTTTGTCCAGTTTTTGGCGTACGGCTGTTTATAGTGCGCTCATGTATTTCTGTGGTATCAGTTGTAATGTTTCCTCTTTCATTTAAAATTTTGTTGATTTTGGCCCTCTCGTTTTTCCCTTGGTTACTGTAGCTAAAGGTATGTCAATTTTGTTTATCTTTTCAAAGAACCAATGCTTAATTTTGTTAATTTTTTTATTGCTTTCCTGTTCTCTAGTTCATTTATTATTTCCTTCCTTCTGCTAAGTTTGTGCTTAATTTTTTTCTTTTTCTAGTCCCTTGAGGCATTGACTTAGGTTTTTTATTTGAAATCTTTCTTGTATCTTAATGTAGGCATTTATTACTATGAACTTCTCTCTTAGAACTGCTTTTGTTGCATCCCATAAATTTTACTATGTTGTGTTTCCATTTTCATTTCTCTCAAGAAACTTTTTATTTCCCCTTTAATTTCTTCTTTGACCCATTGGTTGTTTGGGAGAGTATTGCTTATTTTCCGTGTATTTGTGAGTTTTCCAGTTTTTCTCCTGTTTTGATTTCTAGTTTCACACCATTGTGGTCAGAGAAGATGCTTTCAATCTTCTTGAATTTTCTAAGACTTGTTTTGTGGCCTAACATATAGTCTATCCTAGAAAATGTTCCATGTGCACTTGAGAAGAATGTGTGTTTTCCTGCTGTTGGATTAATGTTCTGCACGTGTCTGTTAGGTCCATTTGGTCCTTAGTATTGTTCAAATTCTCTGTTTTCTTATTGATTGTCTATTTGTTTCATTATTAATTTTTGCTGGCTAGATGCTCACCATTCCTTCTCTTTTTTTTTTTTTTTTTAAAGATTTTATTTTTTTCCTTTTTCTCCCCAAAGCCCCCCAGTACATAGTTGTGTATTCTTCGGTGTGGGTTCTTCTAGTTGTGGCATGTGGGACGCTGCCTCAGCGTGGTCTGATGAGCAGTGCCATGTCCGCGCCCAGGACTCGAACCAACGAAACACTGGGCCGCCTGCAGCGGAGCGCGTGAACTTAACCACTCGGCCACGGGGCCAGCCCCCATTCCTTCTCTTTTTTTCTGGACACAGAGGAAGACTGTCCTTCCCAGTCTTATAATTAAGTAGGGTCTATATATCTTTGAGTTGACCATGGACTGTGGACAGAAGTGACATAGGCCACTTTCAGGCCAGTCCATATAAGATTTATTTTGATTCTACACATTCCATTTGACAACATGGCTGGAAACAAAGAACTTGTTGATGAAAAAGTCACCTAATGGAAGGAGCTGTTTCCTGATTCATTGCCTAGAAGATGGGAGCCTGGATGGCTCCTTGATTGACACCAAGTTATGACATCAGTGAGAATCATTCTCTTATTCAGGTAACCAATTATGATTCTGGATTTTTTTTACTGCAACCGATTACCTTGATTAATACAATAATGCTGTGATTATAATGATGTTTAAAAAAGATAACTAGAGAAGGTTTGTGTTTATTTCTTTTTATATATGTTACCAAATTTATTTGAAAAAATATTTTACTTGAAAAGAAAATGTAATATATATCTGTAAATGAATGTGTCAAAAGAGGTTATACCATTATACACATATCACACATATCCCAATTTTACTTAAAACGTGTATTTGCGATGTATCTAGATATATCAAAATGATGTTAATGTTGGCTCGCAGTGGGTGGATTTATTCCCAACCACTCTTATCTTGTTTTTAATTTTAATTAATTAATTTATTTATTTTTGGATGTACATCATATTTCGAATTCTGTGTAGATTACATCATGCTCACCACCCTAAAACTAATTATAGTCCATCCACTCATGTGTGAGCTTAATCACCCCTTTTGCCCTCCCCTCTCCCCCCTTCCCCTATGGTAACCACCAATCCAATCTCCAATGCTATGTGTTTTTTTGTCGTTTTTATCTTCTATTTATGATTGAGATCATATGGTATTTGACTTTCTCCCTCTGACTTATTTCACTCAGCATAATACCCTCAAGGTCCATCCATGTTGTCACAAATGGCCGGATTTCATCATTTCTTATGGCTGAGTAGTAGTCCATCGTGTATAAATACCACATTCTCTTTATCCATTCGTCCCTTGATGGGTGCCTATGTTGCTTCCAAGTCTTGGCTATTGTGTATAATGCTGCAATGAACGTAGGGGTGCAAGTATCTTTATGCCTTTATTTTGAAAATTTTCAAATGTGAAAGGCAATTTAAATGAATACTGTAGTGAGTCCTGGTAAAAACCTCAATTGGATTCACCACTAGATATCATTTTGCTGCATTGTAGGTATTTCTTTGTATAGACAAAAACATACACACTCTTTTTGTGTTTTGTTGTTGTTGAATCATTTGAAAGGCATTTAGAAGTCATATGACACGTCCCTCCTAAAGTTTTAAACATGATGTATTAAGAATAAGGATAGTTTCCAATATTATTACAATTCCGGTATCACACCTAAGAATGCTAACAATAATTCCTTCATATCAGCTATTAGACCATATTCAAATTACCACAAAGGTCCAAAAAAATCTCTTTCTAGTTGTTATTTTTCTTTATTCCATTCATGATATAGTTGGGGTTTACACATTGCATTTTTCTGTTATGTTTTATTAGTCTTTTTAAATCTAGAATGATCACTCCACTTATTTTTTTTCATGATATTATCTTTTTGAAATATCCAGGTTGGTTGTCTTATAGAGTATGAACTAAGGACAATTTAAAATGTATTTTAAATTTTTATCTATATTCTAATTTTTACATGGCACATTTTTGGTCAGAAAAATAACAAAAGGTTAAAAATGTAAAAAATATATTTGCATTTTCTTTGCCGATGTCTTTGAGAATCCTTTTTTAAATAGACTATTTTTTAGAGCAGTTTTAGGTTCACAGCAAAACTGAGCAGAAGACACAGAGGTTTCCCATACACCTCCTTTCCGTCCACCCCCACATGCATAACCTCCCCCATTACCATATCCCCCACCAGAGTGGTCCATTTGTTGAACTGACAAACCTACACTGATATGTCATAATAATCCAGAGTCCATAGTTTACATTAGGGTTAACTCTTGGTGTTGTACATTCTATGGGTTTGGACAAATGTATAATGTATAATGTATCCACCAATATAGTATAATACAGAGTATTTTCCCTGCCATAAAAATCTCCCATGTGTGCCTATTCATTCTTCCCACCCTCCACCCAAACCCCCGGCATCCACTGATCTTTTCACTGACTCCTTAGTTTTGCCTTTTCTAAAATGTCATACAGTTGGAAGTGTACAGTATGTAGCCTTTTCTGATTGGCTTCTTTCACTTTGTAACACGAATTTAAATTTCCTCCATGTCTTTTCATGGCTTGATAGCTCATTTCTTTTTAGCGCTGAATAATATTCCATTGTCTGAAGAACCACAGTTTATGTATCCATTCACCTACTGAAGGACATCTCGGTTGCTTCCAAGCTTTATCAATTATAAATAAAGCTGCTATAAACATCCATGTGCAGGTTTTTGTGTGCACATCACTTTTCAACTCTTTTACTTTGGGTAAATACCAAGAAGCATAACTGCTAGATCATTTCATAAGAGTAGGTTTAGTATTGTAAGAAACCACTAAACTGTCTTCTAAAGTAGCTACACCATTTTGCATTCCCTACAGCAATGAATTAGAGTTCTTGTTGCTCCACATTCTCAACATTTGGTGCTTTCAGCGTTCTGGATTTTGACCTTTCTAATAGGTATGTGGCAGTGTCTCATAGCTCTTTTAATTTGCATTTCTGTGATGACATATGAGATGGAGGATCTTTTCGTGTGTTTCATCGCCATCCATATATCTTCTTTGATGAGGTCTCTATTAAGGTCTTTGGCCTCTTTTTTAATCGGGCTATTTGTTTTGGGTTTTTTTATTGTTGAGTTTGTATTTTTTACCTAAAAATTCTTTATCAGATACATTTTTTGGAAATATTTTTTCCCAGTCTGTGGTTTGTCTCTTCATTCTCTTGACAGTGTCTTTTGTAGAGCAGAAAATTTGATTTTAATGAAGTCCAGCTTATCATTTTCTTCTTTCATGGACTATACCTTTGGTGTTGTATCTAAGAAGTCATCATCAAACTCAAGGTTACCTAGATTGTCTCTTATGCTATCTTCCTGCAGTTTTATAGTGTTATGTTTTACATTTAGTTTTGTGATCCATTTTGAATTCATTTGGTGTAGGGTGTAAGGTCTCTGTCTAAATGCACTTTTTTGCACATTTATGTCTAATTGTTATACTACCATTTGTCAATAAGACTATCTTTGTTCCATTGTATTCCTCTGCTCCTTTGTCAAACATCAATTGATTCTATTTATGTGGGTCTATTTCAGAGCACTCTATACTCTTCCATTCTTTCACCAATACCACACTGTCTTGATCACTGTAGCTTTATAGTAAGTCTTGAAGTCAGGTAATGTCAGTCTTCCAACTTTGTTCTTCATCTTCAATATTCTGTTGGCAATTCTGGGTCTTCTGCGTCTCCATATTAACTTTAGAATTAGTCGTTGATATCCACATAATAATTTTCTGGGATTTTGGTTTTGATTGCATTGAATCTATAGATCAAGCTGGGAAGAAGTAACATCTCGAGAGTCCTCTTAATATGTAGTAGGAATAGGGAAGGCTTTTTGTTACTGACATTATGCAAAGAGCCACCAATAAACAGTTTCTACTCTAAGACAGTGAGTATGACTTATCACTTCCTCCTCTTTACCCCAATTATTTAATACTTCTATGATCCTGAAAGAGGCTAAGCAGAAAAGAATGTGATGAAATTCTATATATTCTCAAAGTCAGTGGCCTAGATAAGGGTTCATAATAACTTCATTATCAAAAGGCTTGAGTGCTGTAGCAATGATTGCCTTTCTCCAACTTCTGAAATATAGGAGTCCTCTTTTCTTTCCATCATGAATAAGTAGAGTTACCATAGAATTTTCATCCTCAATGGGGTACTTTGAGACCAAAAAGGGAAGTTATTCACAATTAAGTGTAGTGTGCCCAGGCACATGAGATGACTGGTCACTCAAGACTTAAGGAAAGTTGGGCTATAGCATTGGGTGTGCAAAGGGAAGGGATTCTAGGAACTGATGCTGAGCAGCTTTGTCTAAGCTCAGATTCGTGTTCAATTGGCACAAGACTGTGATTACTAAAGTAGCTGTCTGAGTACCAGAAGTCCATGCCTGTACCCTGTGTCACCCTCACCAAGAGTTTTTATAACTTGTTTCTACAAAGGCACCAGCATGAATCTTGCCCCTCAAATGGAGCAAAGGTGAGGTCTGGTTTGTTTGAGAAATTCAAACCATGAAGATTTTAGTTGTTTTATTTACAACTGGAAATTAAGATATTCAACTTTTTTAAGGAAGGAGTCCTCCTGAGAAAAGTATGAGACTGCAAATTTTTTAATTTTGGCGGAGAAGGACATTCTAATGGGAAGAAGGGATATTCCAAATTTTTAATAATCAATATATGAGGGTCACTTATCATTAATAATGGACATTGGCCTTAACACTTGAAGTGTTCACATAAAGTTGCCTGCTGGGCCACATAGCTCCCCTTTAGTGGATGGGTCATGGGGAGATGGTGAATATTTAGGATGCTTGGTATTTATGAGCTGAATATCAGCCTGGTAGACGTTATATTTGGGGTAAGTTGTTTTCAAGCAGGTAAATATTCTTAGTACTGCTTTCCCCAACTTGACATCTCCTGCTGCATGACCAATAGGCACTTCCAATTTATTATGTCCAAAACTGAAGTCTGGACTTTCTCCTCCAGGTAGTTTCCTTTTCCTGTCTTCCCTCATCTTATTTAATGGTATCAACATTCATCCATTTTCTTGGGCTGAAGATATAGATAAGATCCTTGATCTTTTATTTGCTGTATCAAAGGCTTCTTCTGAAAAATTTGAAACGTTTAGGAAAATTTATTGCATTCTACAGATAGCTTCCTAATGCAACTCCTTGTTACCATTTCCATGGTCCACTTCCTAATTAAAATTCCCACCATTTTTCCTTAGAGATATTTGATAGTCTCTTAAATGATATCCCCACACCAGTTTTGCTCCCTCAGTTAGTTATCAACGAAATACTAATAATGTAGATTAAAATTCCATCATAATACTTCTCCTGAAATCCTTTGGTGGGTGCATTTCAGGTTCCAGAAATAAAGGAATTTAACTCTATAACCTTCCCTCCACTCCCTCAGAAAAAAGTATAAAACCGTGCATAACACAAAAAAGCAACTACTCAAAGAAAGTGTATTGGAGAATGAAGAGAAGCAAGTACTCTGTGGTGGAGAGCGTATGGGCCCTCAGAGGAGAGCAGATAGGGAACAATATAAGGAAGATCCTGTTTCCATGGCTATACCCGGGAGTAGGGTACATTCCACATAGTAAGTACAGATTGCAGTGCGTGTGCAAAACCTGCGCTCTTGTAGCCTGGAGAACCAGATGATAGACTGTGGGAGACTGGGTACACTGAAGAGAGTGAGGTTTCCAGCCATGGAAAGTGGCAAAGGGAGGATCTTTGTGTGTGCTACACATCCCTGACTGGACCCTGAAACATACACTTGCAGGATAAGCTCAAAGCTGGTCAGCTAAAGACAAAGATCTGAACTGAGGGCAGTTGCATAAGAAACAAGTTTTTAGTTCAACCCCAGGCATGAGTATTACTCACTAAAATGAAAGAATTGGTATTACTGATGAATAATACTGGAATCCAGAGTCTCCACAACTTAATATTTATAATACTAAAGATATAATTCAATATTTTCTGATCTGTGAAGAACCAAAGAAATGAAATCCATTCTCAAGAGAATGGAAATAATTCAAATCTTCTCCTGAGTGAGACAAATTTTGAATTAACTAATAAGTATTTTAAGGAAGTAGTATAAGTATCCTCAAAGATGTAAATAAAATATGATTTAATAATGTATGAAAATCACAGCTGAGAAGTAGGAAATCCCAGCAGAGAAATTGACAAAACAAACCATAATAATAGAAATTCTAGAACTCAGAAAGTATGGTTTCTGATATAAATGTTCACTGTATAGATTTAGTAGCCATGTGGACACAAGAAAAAGACTATGTGAACTTGAAGATAGAGCAACAGAAGTTATAGAAGGTGAAGAACAGAGAGAAACAATGCTTTAAATAAATCAACGCAGAGCCTCAGAGTGCTGTTAAACCAGAGTAAGCAAATATTTACAGTAAAGACAGATAATTATTGTTTTATGCTTTTTGAGCCACATACAGTGTTTATCAATGTTCATATTTGTTTTTCCTTTGATATTAATATTTGTGGTTCTTTATTGCAATTTAATATATATAAAAGAAAATTTGCCATTTTTATCATGTCTAAGTGTATACACCCGTGACATTAATTAGATTCACAAACATCATTACTAGCAACATTGTACAGCAAACATCATTACTATCTATTGCCAAAACTTTTTCATCATTCCCAACAGAAATTCTGTGTTCAATAAAGCAGTAACTCCCTTTCCTCCCTTCCCCCTCATCTCCAGTCGCCTCTGCTCTACTTTTCTCCTCTGTGAATTTGTGAAATCATGTGAGTGGAATCATACAATATTTGTCCTTTTGTGTCTGTCTTACTTTACTTGAGACTTGTTTGTGTCCTAAACGTGGTTTACCCCAGAGAGTATTCCACGTGCACATCAGAATTTTGTGTATTCTGCTATTGTTGGGTTCCACATACTTTTGTAAGTTCTCGTTGTTTTAATAGTGTTAAAGTTTTCTGTTTCTCATTGTTCTTTGGTCTAGTGGTTCTGTGCATTACTGAAAGAGGTTTATTGAATCAGGTGACTGTTATTACGGAACTGGCAATTTTACTCATCAGCTCTGTCAGTGCTTACCTCGTAAGTTTTGGGCTCTGTTGTTTTGTGCACCTATGTTTATCATTGTTATATATTCTTGTTGAATTGAGTTTCTTAAAATATGAATTCCTTCTTTGTCCCTTATAACAGTTTTTGAGTTAAAATCTATCTTATCTGATATTAGGAATAGTCAACCAAGTGTTCTTTTGGTGACTGTTTACATAAAATATCTTTTTCCATCCTTTTTTTTTCAACTTATTTGTGTCTTTAGATCCAAAATGAATCTGTCATAGACTGCATATAGTTGGATCCTATTTTTTTAACCCACTCTGCCAATCTTTGCCTTTTGACAGGAGAGTGCTTTCCATTTACATATAAGGTAATTAATGATAAAAATAAACTTACCTCTGCCATTTTGCTATTTATCTTCAGTGTGTCTTATAGCATTTTTGTTTTTCATTCCCTATATTGCTGACTTCTTATTTGCTTAGTTGCTTTTTTTGTAGTGACATGCTTTGTTTTTCCTTTTGTGTATATTCTATACATATTTCCTCTGTGGTTACCATATAGCATCTTAAAGTTATGGCAATCTAGTTTGAATTGATAACTTCAATTGCATAAACGTCTCTACATATATACAACTATATGCTCTCCCTGTTTATAATATTGATATCAGAAATTACATCTTTATACATAAACATAGATTTAAAATTATTTTAATGCATTTGTGTTTTAAATCCTTTGGAAAATAAAAAGTAAACTTACACACCAAAATTGCAATAATACTTGTTTTCATATTTGCCTATATATTTATCTTTATCAGAAAATTTTTTTCCTCATATCTATTTCTTCTTTGAGTTACTGTCTAAATCCCTTTAATTGCAAACTGAATTTCTCCTTTGAGCATTTCTTGTAGGGTAAGTCTAGTGATGTTGAACTCCATCAGCTTTTGTTTGTCTGTAAGTATCTTAATTTGTAACTCATTTTTAAATGATCTTTTGCCAGATATAGAACTAACTCTTGTTTGATGGGTTTTTTTCTTTCAGCAATTTCAATATATCATCCCACTGCCGTATGGCCTCCAAAGTTTCTAATGAGAAATTTAGAAATGATCTCAATGAGGATGACTTGTATGTGATGAGTTTCTTCTCTCTTGCTGCTTTCAACCTTCTCTCTTTGAGCCAGCCCTGTTGGCTTAGTGGTTAAGTTTGGAGCACTGTGCTTTGGTGACCTTGGTTTGGGTCCCAGGCATGTACCTACACTACTCATCAGTGTCCATGCTGTGCTGGCAGCCCACATACAAAATAGAGGAAGATTGTTCCTCAGCACAAAAACTAAAAAAAGATTTTGGTTTTTGACATTTTTATTATAATAAGTCTCAGTGTGGGTCTCTTTGAGTTATTCCTACTTGGATTTCCTTGAGGCTCTTGGATTTGCAGATTGATAGCTTTCATCAAATTTAGGCAGTCTCCTGCATCATTTCTCACATAATGTCTCTGCCCCTTTTTTCATCTCTTCTTTTTCTGAGACTCTCATAATTAGTATGTTGGTTGCTTGCTGATGTTCCCTGACTCCCTTAGGCTCTGTTCACTTTCCCTCATTCTTTTTTCTGTCTGTTCATCAGACTCAATAATTTCAACTGCACTATCTTCATGTTCACTGTTTCTTCTACCTGCTCAAAACTGCTGAAGAATCCCTCTAGAGAAAAATGTCAATTTGTTATACTTTTCACCTCCAAAAATTCTATTTGGTTCCATTTTTGTAATTTCTATCACTTTGTTGATATTCTCTTTTTGTTCATGCAGTATTTTCTTGAGTTGTTTTAGTTCTTTTTCCATGTTCAATTTCAGCTTTATGGACATATTTAGGACAGTTGTTTTAAAGCCATTGTCTGAAAGTCTGAATTCTGGGATTACTAATAAACAGTCTCTGTCAGGTTTTTGTTTTTGTTTTTTTTCCTTTTTAAGGGCCATGTTTCCATTTCTTTACATGACTTCTGGTTCTTTTGTTGTTATTAAAAATTGAGCATTTGACTATCATAATGACCTAACTCTGGAAATCAGATATCCTGTCTTCCTCAGGGTTTGCTCATTCTTTTATTAATTGTTGAAGGGCTTAGTAGTCTATTTTTTTTCAGTCCTTTCCAAACTGCTTTGCAAAACTATTAGCTCATGTTCAGCTAAGTTTTGACTGAAATTTCCTTGATTGCCCAAGGGTCTCCCACTGTTTGTAGATTTGATCTTTTTGTGGGCAATCCTTAAAGACTTATCTAGGCTTGCACTGTCGGTAGGTATCAACATAAGGTAAAAGCTTTAGATGTTCTTCTGTCTCTCCTGAGCATGTGTTTTGCCTGGCCTTACACATGACTTTCTAAATTCCCCCTTATATATGGCTGTTTTTGAAAGTCTTAATTTCCAAAAGGGTTTCAGCCAAGCCTCTCTTTCAGGTCTTAGATGATCTATAATATGTGTTCAGCAGTGTTTGTTGTATGTCAAAATCTTTTCAAATAAAACTCTCAGAAAGCCAGAAATAGAAGAAAATTCCTTAAACAACTTCAAGGGTATCTACTATAATCCTATAGCTCACATTATAATCAAGTTGGAAAAGTACGACGTGTTCTACCTAAAGTCAGAATAAGGTAAGGTTTTATCATCTCTCACCACTTTCATTAGCATGATACTGAATGTTCTAGCTATTAACATGAAAAGAGTAAAAGGAAAAAGATAGGAAAATAATAAGTAAAACTATCCTTACTGGCAGATGAAAACATAATGCTGTAGAAAACTTTAAAGAATTCACAATAAAGCTACAAGAACTAAAAAATAAATTTATCAAGATGGCAGTTGGTAAGATCAGTATATAAAAGTCAATTTCATTTTTAAATAACAGCAATGAATAATTAGAAATTAAAGTTACAAAAACAACTTCATAGCCTCAAAAACTAAGTTAATTAGAAATAGATTTAATGGAAAAATGACATGCTTTCCACAAACTATAAATGTTGAAAAAGGAAATTAAAGAAAATCTAAAGTAATAGAGAGCTCCATAATGTTCACCGATCAGAAAATTCAATATGTTAAAAATGATAATCTAACCCAAACTATTCTGTAGGTTCAAGACAAACTCAATACAATTCTAAAAAGAACCAATTTTCTGACTTCCAACAACATAGTATAGCGTGCCTCTTTTGAACTTTGCCTAAGTGTAATTATCTAGTCTGTTAACCACTTATATTTTGCTTCTTCTGCTCAACTATATGGTTTTGATATTCATTTATCTTACTGCACAGAGTAGCTTGTTCATTCCCTTTACTGTATATGAATTAATTATGTGAATTTCCTGCATCTTATTCTATTATTGATAGACTCTAGATTGCTTCCAGCATTTGGATATTATGAATAGCTGACAGTGTTATTTTAAAAGTATCAGTTTGTTCATGCCTCTCTCCTACACATAATCCTTTAGTTCTTCCTCTCAGCTTTCTGATGAAATTCAAAATCCTTGGATTATCTTTCCCCCAATTTCAGCTAGTTCTTCACTGTAATCTGTGACTAGACCCTTTCCATCCCCTGATTGAACTACCTTATGACACATAAAAATTGATTTATCTATAATTTCTCATGATACCATCACAGAAAGCCATGTTACTGGACTGCTGAAAATGAACACTCTGACTCTAAACTCATTTCTATGTTACACTTCCATGATATATTTGGTGTTCACATTTCTCTGTTGAGACAACTGTAAATACTATGCTGGTGAATGATAAGGGGAACCTCCCTCAGGAGAGACATGGTTGGCTGTTGGCAATGATTTGAGAAGAGATCTGTTTCAGAAGAGGTACTATCAGCCATAGCATACCCCAAACTTCTTGCATGACAGACTGTGACAGCAGTTGTTATTAGATTAATTACTTTACATGATTGCAAAACTTACCTTTAAAAACCTGTTTTTGCAAATGCAAGAATTAAGATGCCTGGCATAATTTTTCAACACACCACCAAAGACACATTGCTCTATACCCCACAGGTTTTATAGAAAAATCTACTCATTATGCAAGGGCAACCAAGCCATAATGACCACTCCCTCAGAAGCCACAGGCATTCAGCTCACAGGGTCCAGGAAAGTGGCACCCCTGGCCAAGGGCAACACACAGTTTTCCATATCTGTGTCTTCAATCGGGCTGAATCTCATGCAATGAAACATTTTCCTCTTCATTGCCATAGCTAACACTTTCTCATGTTTCCAAACCAGATGTTATAACACCTCCTCTGTACCTGCTCTTATGACGTGCTTCCAAATTTGATGGAAGTGTCATTACTGTGTCCTGTACACCAAGCTCAATGTTGAAAACGTAGCACTGACCATACTGATTAATTCTCCACTTGAAATTCTAGAACACTGGAGGCAAATGCAGCTCTAGGACAGTGTAATTTGCAATATGTATTTCTGGAGGAAAGAATGATTCATGAAATGATGAAAATACCCAGGGGTAAAGGCAGCTTTGATCCAGAGACACTCACCTGTCTGATAAATGGCCATATATGATGCCTCCCACCAGCATTCCAGCCATGACTAAGAATTTAGACACTGAGATCAGTGACTGAAATTCACATACCAGGTCCCACTGCAAGAGAAGGAAACTTGCAAAGGAGAGCTCCACAGCAGCCTATAACCCCTCCATGGAAACACCTTCAGATTACTTGCAAATTTTAGTATATCAGACCCCTATCTTCTTTTCAAGCTTCCCTTTCTACGTTACCTGACATTCTAATTAAGACCTCAGGTTAAACATAGCTTTTTTCTGGAAGGCTGCTGTAAAATTGTGGGGTTTATTAATGCTCTGTTTTACTCTATGCTAACTCATTCTTAAACCTGGCATAGAGTGCAATTATTTGAGTTTTCAAATTTTTTTCATGCCTGAATTTCATCACAGACCACTTATACGACTGCTCTGGGGTACAGTTTGAGCATGGATGTTTTCATTAACCTCCCAAATATTTCTAATTTTCAACCAAATGGTAAGCATTACTGACCTAGAATAACATTTTTAACATATTACATAAATTACTTGCTTACATTTTGGTCTTTTCAAGAATAAAATCACTACAATAGTAGTCTATTTTTTAATTCATTAGTATTATTATTTATTTAAATGTAAAGCATTTAATAAAGAAGCAATTAATATTTGCTGAAAGATTTAAGAATGAGTACCTATGTAGTGACTGAAGGCTTGAAGCATCTTTATTATTTTTTCTACCTCTAAACACCCACAGTATGAACTCAGAGCACATCTACAGGGCTTCTTACCTCAGTCACGATGGTGGAGGAGAAGGAGCTTTGGTCATACACCCAGCCATTCACACATGGCTCCGTGTCCAGCTCACTCACATTAGGGAAGGTCCCATTCAGGTGAAGGAGCTGCCACTGGGGATGAAGGAAGCGACGACAATTTTCTGGCCTCAGGTTTGAATCCAGTGGGATGGAGATTCTCAGGAGGGTGTCTTGACTGAGGATCCCAGTGCCATTAGCAGAGACAGTGTCATTGTCGAGGATGTGGACCCAACAGCGGTGACCAGGGATGGCTGCAGTGAAGTTCTCCAATAGCACATGAGGGAACACTATAATGCTGGAAATACAAAGGCAAACAATCTGAAGGATCTGGAACCTCCCCAGGCCTCCAACTTGATACAGGAGGTCCTGAAAGGCCATGAAGGCTCAAGAAGTGATCCCCAAGATGAGACAAAATGACTGTATCTAGAAAAGTTAGAGAGAAAATACTTCCTTCCACACGTCACACTAAATGTGTGATGACCACACTTTCTACTCAATTGATCCTGTCTCTCTTCCAAAGCAGGGCCATGGAAGCTGTTTCTCAAAATTGTGTTAGGGTCGGGTAGGTAGCCGTTTTCCTTAGTTACAGCGAGAAATATTTTGCTAATGTACTTCCAGTAGTTGACAATTAAATCTGTTAAAGGAGTACTTTGCAAAATTTCTTGTCTTCAGCAATGCTTCGAAGTCAGCACTGGACTTTGACCTACAGAATCTTAGTAAACAATCTAAAATAAACCTGTTACATAGTATGCACTTCTTGCCAGAAAATCTAACCGGTAAGACTCAAAAGTGAAATGCTTTTTAATTTTCCTTTGAAAAGAAGAGGAAGCATTTTGCTTGTTTAATGCTGGATTTTGATAAAAGGTGTTAATGAAAATAGTCCTGAGTTAAGTTAAGGCAAGTGAAACATGGTGCAATCCTTTCCTTTTCATAACCAACATTCTGCTTCAGTTAAAATCATATAGAAATTCACACTGACAGTAATTTACTAGAAATAGGGGCAGAGTGGGCAACGATGGAGACCAGAAGGGTAAACTAGTGGTAAGAGCATACTGAGGCTTATTTGTATTGGTTTGTTGATTCATCCAGATAACACATGTGAGGACCTTTTCTGTGCTAGTTTGAGGAATAAAGCAATGTTTCAGACAAGGTCTTCATGACTCAAAGTCCAGCGAGTAAGAGAAAAAGCAAATAAATAATTACACTGTGATGTCATAAAATACCTATCTGGTACATGCACAGTATGCTACAGAAGAATTGAAGATAAAATATAGGATAAAATGTTATAGCACTGTAGATTAGCCCTAAATCATCTATTAAAAATTTCTTTTTTTACAGCTTTATTGAGATATAATTCATATGCCATCTGTTAAAAAGCAAAATTCAACTGAATAAACATGAAGATGTTTATTGGCTTTCTTAAGCAAGTCACAAATCAAGCAGGATCCCATCCAGCTACTAGAAGGGCACTATGAGGAGTTATACAAAATGGAAGGTTTTTATAGGATAAGGAAATCGCTAGTAAATGAAAGGGTTATTTTGGGCTAGAACTTCTTTATTTGGGGAACAGAACTGTTACGGGTTTTATCACACAGATTACCTTGTTTGTGCACCCCCAGAAATTTCAGATTGACTGCCTGAAGGTCACATTCCTTGGAGGTCTGAAACTGTAATTAAGTCTTGATGTTAGGTGTGCCATTTTGCATTTGATATTTTTTGTTTTATCAATTATCCCCCATTTGATTAAACTCTCGGCCTCAGAGATGTGATAAAAAATTAAGGCACTATTGCCACTCTCAGCCACCGCTCCATAATTCCCATTATTTTTTTCTCATCTTCTGTATGATATTCACAAGTCATGATGTTTTTGCTTGATCCCTGTGATACCTATAGGTCGCATCTTCAGGTTTAGAGTCTTTAAGTTGGTTATTCTTTGTTCTGTCTCTGACATTCCAGTCCTAGGGAGATCATTTGCTTGTTGCTCAGCAGCTGGAAATATGCACTTAAAACCTTCAAGAGAACATTACATGCCAGAGAGATTATTATAATTACAAAAGACAGAATAATTCACAATGTTTAGAGTACAGTTTGGAGCCATGGTCCCTAAGATCCAAACCCATCTAAGAAAGACCTCATTGAAGGAGTCACCAGCTAAAGGCAAGTGACTTCTTCAGTGATCTCATGTAACTGAGTTTCAACTTCCCCAGGAGTGTTGATCCAGGTCCAGCAGGGGGTGTCAGCCACAGCAAAGACACCTTGCTCAGATAAAAGAGAATTGAGGGCTAATCTATTACCAAGAACAACCAGAGAAGCTAAGGATTTTTGTTGAGCAGTTATTGCTTTAACAGTGGATTCTGTAATATTTTCAAGAGCTCAGGAGAGGTTTCTGATCACAGCCTCATTTATGTTTACTCCTAACCAGGGAACTAGGGATCTGGGAAAGGGAGCTAATTTTGAATTAATGAATGCCTCCTGGTAGGTCCTATCTAGAATAGTTATGGGTACAGTTAGATAACTTAAGAGGCTTTGCCCAGCTGTGTACCAGCCATCTAGGCATTCATAAATTCAAGGAGAATAGTAAACACTGTTAATGGATTCATTCACAAGAACTGTTGCATTTGTCTGATCAAGCTGGGGGTCAGTTAGAATTTTCTCCTAGCCTGAAATAAAAAGTTCTTCTAAACTCCAGAGGTTACTCCCCTTAGCAGTGGCCTGGACACTACAGCTGAAGGCATTATCTTTTCAGGTCAATACCAGAGTAAAGGAAAGAAAGAAAATAGAAAAGGGTTTCATGTTTAGCTAAAGTAGGAAGTTTTCACTGGTGTCTTGGGTAGCAGCAGTCTGCATCAGTGTCAGCTACTTCTCTTCATAGTCAATTTGATTTAGAGGCTTCAGTATTTGTACAGGATTGAATGTCAGACCTACAGAATGCCTTCTAGTTTTGCGGCATTGTCAGTGGTCAGGAGCACTTGGTAAGGTCCCTTCCAGTGGGGCCTGAGGGCTGTCTTCCTCTGATGAAGCTTCCAGAATATCAGTCACTAGGCTGTAGAGTGTGACTAATGGAATCATTTAAATGGGGATCTGGGAAAGCTCCTTTAACCTTGTTGATGAAAGGCTTGAGCATAAGATGTTAGAGACTTACAGTAGCTGGTCATAGTAGCATAAGACAACAAGGGATCAGCAGAAAGTTCTATACCAATAGACATTGGTTTGTCAGTGACTATCTAGAGTGAGTTTATGTTTTCCAAAGAGAGTCCTGCAAACAGTCAGCATGACCAAAAGAAATACCTTAGGCTGGAGGAGTCCAGGCTACAGGTATATAACAAAACCTCAAAGACAATTAACAGGACTAGATTTTAATATCTACAGAAGTGCAAACATAATTTTTCTCTCCACAATTACCTCTATCTTTTACTAAAGATAGTCACAGTAAAACTAATTTTTCATAATAAAACTTGGCCTTATTATTTATATAAGTGAAATAAGAATACCCTTTCTGAATTCTGACGGATCAAGTAGCAGAAAGAAGTAATGCTTTATCTCTTTTCGCAAAGGCACATCTTACCAAACTATTGATAGCTTAAATGAAAAGATTTCTTTAAACCTGGAAAAACCTTAAACCATTAGTTCTCTTGACCTTGCCTGATAATTAAGGGTTACAGGACAGTGATAAATCCAAAAAGTTTGCAAGGTTATAATTGAGACTTGTATGTTTTGCCCAGTGAATTGGGTGCCTTGATCACTGGAGATTGTGGAAGGTATACCCCAAGTGGAAAAGACACTTTCTGACAGTTTCTTTGCCACTGTGAAGTTATCAGCCTTGTTTTATGGGAGACTTCAACCCATCCAGAAAACATACATATGTTAACAAGAACATATTGATAACCCATACTAAGTGGCACTTGAATGAAGTCCAGCTGCATGTGTTCAAAGGGACTGGACAGAGGAGGTCTGAAGCCTCTGGGGACAAAAATAATTTTCCTTAAATGCAGTATAGTGGGTGAAGGAACGTAAAAACAAAAAAATGGGGTTTGCCAGAGAGCTGGGAAGAACCAAGAGGCCATCTTGAGTTTCCTTTAATCCTGACTGTTTGTTTAATTTACCACCATTGTTTACCCATCTTAATTTCTCTGATTCAGGAGCAAACTGTTGCCATGTGACAAGGACATCAGGATGGCAAAAGACGCAATGAGGGGTCATTTTTTGCAGAAGCAGAATGGACTTCCTCCACATGTGCCACTCTCTTTACAGATTCTGTTGCTGCTGCCTTTGTCTGAAAGTTAGCTAGGGCGTTTTCCTGATACTCAGGTTCACTCCTTTAGTGTGGGCCTTAATTTTGATGATAGCAATTTCAGAAGGTAAGAGAATAGCACTAAGAAGATCATTTACTTGTTGCCCATTTTTGATTGAGGTCCCAGAAGATGTTATACAAAATTTAAGATAATGGCTAGAATTACAAGTGATAACATTATGGTAGGACATATCAGATTTCCAGGAATTTCACACAATTTCTCGGACACTAAATAGACCTATGCAAATGCAACATAAAGAAGGCACAATATTACTTCTTATTTGACAATGTTTCCTATGTAATTTAACAGAAAAAATAAGCCTGACTAGTTTAACAAACCTTTTGAAATGTTTCAGAGATTCTCTGGAAAAATTCCAGTTTATCAAAAAGGCTTCCTTTTGAGAATTTGATTTTGGGAAGTTTGTCAAAGTTTTGCAATTAGATAGAGCTCCTTTACAAACTAACAATACTACCAGGAGATAGAAATTGCCGCACATCTACAATCCATATATAGAGATGTACAGAGAGATACCTAGACACACACAGAGAACTTATAGTTACTAATATTTGTGGAGAAGATTTGTAAGATTTCTCATTAGCCCATTTCCAGATACTTTCTCTCTCCTTTTTTTTTTTAGAAAATCTACATCACAAAGGTACAAAAAAAGTATTCAAGTTTTTTCAAGGTGGGGATTTTGAGGCACATTTGCAGGACAATTCTGCTTCTAACATCTCAATATGTACAATTATTTTGACATGAATAGGGAAAGTTTCGGGATTGAAAGAAGGACTGGCACACCCACCCCCTTGCTGCTGGGATGTTTCTTTCCCTCTGGGTTATAGTTTCATTGTAACTTAGAGGAGGAGAGCGACAGAAAAATTCCTATCAGGCTCTAAATATAAGTTTTCAATTTGGCCAAATTTCTGATCATAAAGTTATTAAATCCTTATAAATATCTTGTCAGGTTTCAGCCAGAACAACAGTAAATATATCTAGCAGTATTGGGTAACTTCATTAATTGTACTTTTAGTTTCCCCTTGGGTGTTTAAGGGAATAACAAAGCAGTTTACCAGGAAATCTCTCAGAGTCCTGTCAACATTTATAGGAGCCCATATGAGGGTCCATTTTCAAAGGTAGATATTGGGGTATCTGAAAGGCCATCAACATGGGCAGCTTTTGTTTATGGTCATGTGGTCTTTTCAGAGTGGAAAAAAAAATTCACCCAGAAGATTACTAGAATAAGTACTTAAATAGAACCAGACAGAGGAGGCAGTAGGCGTTAAATCAGTGTTACATCAGTCTTATAGTCTTCTGTTTTAGGTACCTCTTACCTCTTTAATTTTTTATTACTCTTTTGCAGTGAATGTTTAAATGCCGAACCTTGAGGTCTTTTCTAAGATTTTGCATTGATTTTATCTAATTGGAATGTTTCCCAGAGTGACCATTATACTTCTAGGTAAGTTTTTCTCTAGATAATTTTTACAGATATCTACAACTCATGAGACCACAGTTCTAAGGTATAAAGAGTTGTGCAAGAAGGTGGTACACTCATTTCTTTGAAACTTGAGGATCCAATTTCTTTTAGCTAAGTCCTTTGGGTTCCTCTGAGCCAAACTAATACCTAAGAGAGACTTGCTGTAGGGTTGGGAAGTGGCAAGTGCTTTACATGTTCAACCCACGCACGCCAATTTTGCAGCTTTTCTTCAGAGATCCCCAATACAAATTGGCTCTTATATAATATTCACATGAGGCCTCTCACTGGGCTCATTCCAGCTTAAAATGTACCCAGTCTGATCTCAGTCCCAGTGTGGCTCTTAAATCAGACCCAATTCAGCTTGAGTGGTAACCACCACCAATTTCCATGGAACATTGAACCGAGAAAAAGGATGAACCAGCAAACCCCAAAGAATGGAGACTCCAGACTGGTTCCAAACAAAATGTAAAACTACAGCTGCCACCAACAATTGCCAGCATGGAATCTGGGGGCTGAATCCAAATAAATGGGGAATTGAGGACTAAACTTTTAGCAGTTCCCAATGTGGAACCCAGGGACATAGCTAAGAACTGGGATTATCCAACCAAAGAATTGTGATGTGAAAGAGTAGGAGTTTGGCTCTTGGTGGAGCTCTGTGCCAGTTCAATTGGCTCTGAGCAGAATCCTCTGCCAGCTCAATTGACTCCTGGCAGAATTCTCTACTGGCTCAGTGGGCTCCAGGCAGAATCATCCACCAGCTACAAGTCACCTGCCCTGTAAAGCAAAGTCAATTAGTCTGTGAGTTTGAATGTAAAAATAAAGAGGAGCTCAGACTGAGAGGAACTGACCAGTGGCCTTCAGAAATGGTGAGAAAAACAGTGAACTCAAAATGGGGTTCACGGGTCATCATGCCTGTGTTTCTTGTCCTCAAACGTCATCCAGAAGTTCACTTCATTCCTGCCACAGTCACCAAATCTATTAAAAAACAAGATTTAAATGAGTATATTTGAGGATACAATGGACTTTACTAAGTGATTCATGAACTGAGCAGCATCCCACCTAACAACTAGTTATTTGGCAAAAAGACTTCAGCTGTTAACAACTAAACTGTTTAAGACTGTTCAGTCTTAGTGGCTCCTGAGAAGTCAATAGTACGTTAGGTGGAAATATACCTATTTGTGTATATTCTCCACACAACCTAAAGTAAACCTGTTCAATGATCTGCTCATATTTTCAGAAAAGAGATGTTTGGAGACTCAAAAGTAAGCTCTTTGTTATATCCTTGTACAAAGCGCAGACACCAGGGCTTCTTGTTGGTGAGGTTTTCATTTTTTATTAAAAGTTAGAGAGAAATATCTGTAGTTAAATTAAAGGCATAAAGATACTTGCACCCATATGTTCATTGCAGCTATGTGCTGGCCTCTGACTCTGACTCCAGGGAGCTACAACCTAATAAGAGTGCTTGATACATGAAATGGAAATTATAGTCTGGTGTGTTAAATCTGCTTTTTGCGTTGCATGAAGGAGGGCAGAGAAGGACATCTAAATATGACTCAAAGAAATTTCAGGAAGAGATTTTAGAGTAGATGCCAGGATTTGAGGTTTATGACTAGGAGTTAGTTCAGTGCAGGGATAGGAATGGATTTTGAAGCAGAAAGTACCTACATGTTTGAAAGTACAAATTTGTAAAGCAGTATCATTGGCCTTGGCACGGTTCTGAGTAAGTTAGTCCCTGAAAGTTAAACGATAAAAGACACTTTCAGACTGGTCATCATTGCATAACTGCAATGCAGGCACACATGTGCAATGGGTAATCGTTGTCAAATCTGCAGCTTGCATAGCAATGTGGCACTGATGGTATGGTAGAACATTGCGTCTGTAACCTGGATGCTGATCCTTGATAAATAGCTTTAATAGGTAACATTTCTAACCATATAAAGTAAATCATATTAAGAACCTAGGATGACGTGACTTGGGGGATGAGAAGTTTGAGAATTCCTGTGTCCTGGCAGAGCTCCTTCTGAAGGAGGCAGTCAACCATTGTTGTCACCCAAGCATGTCTCCCATGATGGTACTGAGGGGACTCTTTATGTCACCAGAACATTCCTAGTCCAACTAAAAATTATGACCTTTGAGTTTTTCACAAATATTACCTGTATAGGTCTTTGGATCAGAGAGTTCATTTTGCCAGGCCTCTATACCATTATTTCAAATATCATAATGAGTGAATGAATGAATGTGTAATGAATTAATTAATGAAGCAATCTAATGAAGAAATCTAGATAAATAATTTTTCTTGGAGCATACATACAGGTTAATATCTACCAACAGTAAAATGAAAAAGTAAATTGTGGTAGATGCATGTAAATTGATATTCGGTGATGAGAAGAACAAACACTAGCTACAGGCAATAGCATGGAAAAACCATCATGTGACTCAGGATTTCATACTGTATGGTTCCAATTTTTATGAAGGTCAAAAGCAAGCAAACTAATCTATGGTATTAAAAACCATGATATTGGATATCTTTGGTGGGAGAAGTGATTAGAAGGAGGAACAAGATGGGTTTCTTGTATGATAGCAATGTTCTATTTTGACCGCCGACTACTTAAATGGGTACATTTATTTTGTGAGAATTAACAAACTGATATTTTAGAATATATTAAAGGAGCCTTAGAAGTATCAAGTTTAACTCTGTATGAAATGAAGACAGCTCTGCATTTCTGACTAATAACCACCTAGCTTCTGTTGGAAAACTTTTGAGTCTGTGTAGCCCACTCCTTTAAACAGCACCAAATTTCTTTTATGTGACTCTTGTTAATGTGACACATTTCATCCACATACTGAGCTTATCTGTGCATTCTCAGGCTTGGACTTTTTTCTGTCTTTCTTACCCCAGGACACAAGTGACCCTCCAATGGTATTACGATGCACTTAGAATAAACTCCAAGTCCTACCAGGACAAAATCTGGCCCCTGCATCTCCCTGATAGTTAATGATGTTCAACATCTTTTCATGTGCCTATTGGCCATCTGCATATCTTCCTTGGTGAAATGTCTGTTCAGATCTTTTGACCATTTTTTAATTGGGTTGTTAGTTTTATTGTTGTTGAGATATATGAGTTCTTTGTATATTTTGGATATTAACCCCTTATCAGATATATGGTTTGTGAATAGCTTCTCCCAATTGTTACATTGTCTTTTCACTTTGTTAATGGTTTCCTTTGCTGTGCAGAAGCTTTTTAGTTTGATGTAGTCCCATTTTTTTTATTGTTTCCCTTGCCCAGTCAGACATGGCACTTGAAAATAGGCTGCTAAGGGGCCGGCCCGGTGGCGCAGCGGTTAAGTTCGCACGTTCCGCTTCTCGGCGGCCCGGGGTTCGATGGTTCGGATCCCGGGTGCGGACATGGCACCAGTTGGCACGCCATGCTGTGGCAGGCGTCCCACATATAAAATAGAGGAAGATGGGCACGGATGTTAGCTCAGAGCCAGGCTTCCTCAGCAAAAAGAGGAGGACTGGCAGTAGTTAGCTGAGGGCTAATCTTCCTCCAAAAAAAAAAAACCAACAAAAAAAAAAAACCAACAAAAAAAAAAGAAAATAGGCTGCTAAGACTGATGTTGAAGAACGTACTGCCTATATTTTCTTCTAGTTTAATGGTTTCAGGTCTTACATTCAGGTCTTTAATTCATTTTGAGTTAATTTTTGTGTATGGTGTAAGACAATGGTCTACTTTCATTCTTTTGCATGTGGCTGTCCAGTTTTCAGAACATTATTTATTGAAGAGACTTTCCTTTCTCCATTGTATGCTCTTGGCTCCCTTGTCAAAAATTAGCTGTCCATAGATGTGTGGGTTTATTTCTGGGCTCTCTATTCTGTTCCATTGATATGTGTGTCTGTTTTTGCACCAGTACCATGCTGTTTTGGTTACAAAAGCTTTGTAGTATATTTTGAAATCAGGGAGTGTGATGCTTCTAGCTTTGTTCTTTTTTCTCAGATTCCTTTGGCTGTTCGGACACTTTTGTTGTTCCATTATAAATTTTAGAATTCTTTGTTCCATTTCTGTGAAAAATGTTGTTGTAACTTTGATAGGGATTGCATTGAATCTATAGATTGCTTTAGGAAGTGTGGACATTTTAACTATATTAATTCTTCCAATCCAAGTGCATGGAATATCTTTCCACTTCTTGGTGTCTTCTTCAATTTCTTTCAACAATGTTTTATAGTTTTCAGTGTACAGATCTTCCACCTCTCTGGTTAAATTTCTTCTTAGGTATTTTATTCTCTTTTTTTTTTTGCAACTGTAAATAGGATTGCATTCTTAATTTCTCTTTCTGCTACTTCATTGTTAGTGATTAGAAACACAATTGATTTTTTAAGTTTATTTTGTATGCTGAAACTTTGCCATGCTCATTTATTATTTCTAAAAGGTTTTTAGTGGATTCTTAAGGGGTTTCTATGTGTAAAACCATGTCATCTGCAAATAGTGACAGTTTGTCTTCTTCCATTCCAATTTGGATCTCTTTTATTTCTTTTTCTTGCCTGATTGTTCCAGCTAAGACTTCCAATACTGTGTTAAATTAGAGTGGTGAAAGTGGGCATCCTTGTCTGATTCCTGTTCCTAGAGGGATCGGTTTCAGTTTTTCTCCATTGAGAATGATATTAGCTGTGGGTTTGTCATATATAGGCTTTATTATGTTCATGTACTTTCCTTCTATGCCAATTTTATTCACAGTTTTTATCATAAATGGATATTGTATCTTGTCAAATGCTTTTTCTGTGTCCATTGAGATGATCATGTGATTTTTATTCATTTTGTTAATGTGGTCTATCACGTTGGTTTGTGGATGTTGAACCATCCTCACATTCCTGGAATAAATCCCACTTGATCTGGTGTATGATCTTTATAATATATTGTTGTTATTTGATTTGCTAGTATTTTGTTGAGGATATTTTTATCAATGTTCAGGAGTGATATTGTCCTGTAATTTTCTTTTTTATGTTGTCCTTGTCTGGTTTTGTTATTAGAGTAATTTGGCTTTGTAGAATGAGTTAGGAAGCTTCCCCTCCTCTTCAATTTTTTTGGAAGAGTTTGAAATGGATAGCTATTAAGTATTCTTTGAATGTTTGGTGAATTCACCAGGGAAGACATCTGGTTCAGGACTCTTTTTTTATTTTGGAGGTTTTGAATTACTATTTCAATCTCCTTACTGGTGATTGGCCTATCTAAATTTTCTATTTCTTCTTGATTCAGTTTTGGAAGGTTGTATGACTCTAAGAATTTATTCATTTCTTCCAATATTCTTGACTGTCATAATATAGACAACCAATTACTATCTGCTGAAGAAATGAAAAAGGACTGATTATAGTACCCACCTGGGGACTAAATGTATAAAGCAAGTCTGTTTGTGTGTTAGTCCTAAACACTTTGATCATAAAAGCAGAAGATTTATATGGGCCCTCTTACCTCAGTAACAATGATAGAGGAGAAGGAGCTTTGGTCATAAAACCAGCCATCTACCCAGGGGTCTGTGTCCAGCTCACTTGTTTCAGAGAAGGTCCCCTTTAGGTGCAGTAACTGTCAATGGATGAAGTGACTGAAATTCTCTGGCTTCATGTTTGAGCCCAGTGCGATGGAGATTCTCAGGAGAGTGTCTTGGCTGAGGATTTCAGTGCCATTAACAGAGACAGTATCATTGTCAAGGATGTGGACCCAGCAGCCGTGATCAGGGATGACTGCAGTGAAGTTCTCCAATAGAATATGAGGGTATGCTATGAGGGTGCAGATACAAAAGAAAGCTTTCTGAAGGGTCTGGCATCTCCCCACGCTTCCACCTTGACCCAGGAGGTCCTCAAAGGCCATTGAGGCTGAACAGGTGATCCTCAAGACGAGGCACAATGACTCCACAGGGATAAGTTCAAAGAGAGAAAATATTTCTTCTCACTATGTCACACTAAGTGCCTGTTGATTGTGATGTCACTTTCTCCTCAGTGGACACTGCCTCACCATACAGAAGGGCAGTGGGATGAGATGCCCCATCTTTTGAGGTTAGACACCTAGGTAATTTCAATAAAGTCACAGATATGATTATTTGAGAAAGAGACTTTCAGCTACTGACAAGTAAACCTGCTTAAAAGACTACGCAGTCTTAGAGGCTCCTGAGAACTCAATAGAAAGTTAGGTGGAAATACACCTGTTCTGCACACAACCTGAAATACACCTGTTCAAAGATCTGCTACTGTTTTCAGAAAAGGGATGTTTGGAGACTCAAAAGTAAACTGCTTTGGGATGTTCCTGAGCAAAGAGCAGAGATCAGGGCTTTTTCTTGGTTAGGTTCTTCACTTTTCATTAAAAGTTAAACAAAAATATCCTTGGTTAAATTAAAGCAAAGTAGAATGTTGTGCATAAACAATAACTTTTGGTAACTGAAGTTCTGCTTTGACTCAAATCCTATCAGTGACAGTGACTTTAAGACTTTTGGAATAAAGAAATTTCAAAAAGGAAGAAAGAAGTAGCATTTTTCTGTAGCAGTTTATTTTACCAGATATATTGTGTTATTCAAATAGTATTTTGGACTAACCTTCTCCACTATTGCTATAAATAAAACAATGTTTTGTATTTCCATATATTAATACATTGTATATTTATTTATAAATTATAAATAAAATGTGAGGTCAGTGTTTCAAGGTCTCATAATGCTGTTAATGAGAGACAGTTACATAAATAATTACACTGCAGGGGCCAGCCCAGTGGTGCAGCAGTTAAGTTTGCACCTTCTGTTTCCGTGGCCCAGGGTTCACTGGTTCAAATCCCGGGTGCGGACATGGCACTGCTTAGCAAGCCATGCTGTGGTAGGTGTCCTACATGTAAAGTAGAGGAGGATGGGCACGGATGTTAGCTCAGAGCCAGTCTTCCTCAGCAAAAAGAGGAGGATTGGCGGCAGATGTTAGCTCAGGGCTAGTCTTCCTCAAAAAGATATAATAAAAAAAATAATTACACTGCAATGTCATAAGATAACCCTAAGGAAGATACACAATGTGCTATGGGATAATTAAAGAGAAAATGTTTAATGAATCCTAGGGAGATTCCACGGGGTCGGGAAGCGATCCTTGTAGAAATGGACTTTTATCTGCTCTTGAAGGAAGGTTCTTGAGACAATGAAGCAGTACTGGAAGAATTGGAAAAAAGCCAATGTCTGACCAAGAGAATAATAAGTACACAATTATAGTAAAAGGGAAAATAACATTTGTGACCCTACAGGATATTCAAAAGCTAGATGCTAAAGAATACATAGGGCAATAATAGGAGAAGGTAGGTTGATAAAAAGAATCTTCAGAATTCATTCTGCAGACTAGAGTTTCTTATTCTTGAATTTGAAATTCACCACCTGTGGAACATCTTACATTCCAGAGTCCTGTTCAGCCCACAGAGATTCCCTTTCAGGAAATGATTTTGATGACTCTACTTTTATTACAGTATAAAAGTTACCTGTGAGTGATGTTTCACCTTGTAATTTCAGGTTGAACTAAGAAACATTAATTAAGAAACATTATCAAGTCTGCAGCACAAGCAATTTCCTAAGCAATACGATATTAGATAATAGAGGATGTTTTTGTCTACATTTAGAAAAATTTCAATCTTGACCCTGAGCTCAAAAAATTTTAATAAAAGCATACCATGGTAATCCACAGATCAGCCTCAGTAAAATTAGCATGTGGTAGAGAAAGTCTAATTCAATAACACACAATAGATTCAAATATTTACTGCAAAGTTCCTGCTGAAGAGCAATAAAATTACCAATCATACCGTTTTACCAGCTTTGTAAATTTATCCAATTAATCCTTTTTGTGTTCCACACATACTTTTACCAGCATCAGTGTAAGATGTCTTAGCATATTGCACTTCATATTGCATTGAATTAGTGTCTTATCAATTTTTTTAAAAATACTCTTGCCTTTAGTTGTGCAGTAGGCAGAGGTTGGAAGAATCTTGAGGAGTACCATAGAAAAAGCCTAGATTGCCTTGAAGAGTGTTAGTTGAAATATGGATGTTAATGATACATATGGTAGGATTTATAATGAAGTGAAGAACATGGTAGGAAAAATCTATATAATTCTGGAGAACTCCTAAATTGTCATAAACAGACTGTTGGTAGAAATATAGATATTAAAGTTGCTGCTGATGAGGACAGAAGGAAATGAAGAACATGTTATTGGAAACTGAAGGAGGCAGCATCCTTCATATATAGTGTCAGAAAGCTTAGTGGACTTGTGTCCCACAGTATGTAGAAAGTAATATTTGTAAGTGACAAACTTGGATATATAGATGGGGAGATTTCCAAGCCTATTGAACATTGTATTGGTTCCTCCAGCTATTGACCTATGGTGCAAATAACAACAGGAAGAAGATTTTGAAAAAATCTGTACATGTTAAGTTCTTATTTATCATTTTCACTTCATTCTGGGGGACAATACTGCAGAGTTGTTAAACACATGGGCTTTGATGGCAAGTCCTAAGTTCTACCTCTATTGTTTTCTGATTGACAGTGTCATGTTGGTAACTGCTCTAAACCTGAGTTTTATCATTATTAAAATATGGATACCCATAGTACCAATCCTGTAGAGTGGTTCTTAAGATTAAATGAGTGACGCATGAAAGGACTTGGCACAATACTGGACATAAAGTCATTTTTCATAATTGTTGGTTCTCAGTTGCAGTCTTGATTCCTATTACAATTCATTCTTCTGATACCTAAGCAGTCTCAGTTCTATCCCCACAATAAATGTCAATTAGTTCAGAAAGCCCTGTTTTGAAACCAGACAGATGCTCATGTACCTGATCACAGTGGGAATGAGTTTGTTGTGGTGGATTACATAAATAGTGAAAGTGGCAGCAGCTCCAATTCCCAAAATTGCTAGAGCCACACACAGGGTCTGCATTTCTGGAGAGGAAGACCAGGGAGAGTCAGGAAATCTTGGCTGAAGAATCTGTCAACCCCCAATAACCACAAAAAGATCCTATTCTAAGTGTGAAATATATGGTAGACAAACAGCAACATGCCAGAGACGATAGAATGGTTGATAAACTGAGAAATGCAGACTGTAGGATGTTAGAGCTTCAACGTTGAATGAAAGGATCAAATTACGTTTCAACTCTCATTGCATATTTGAGTATTGCCAGTAAAGTAGTGGGTATGAGGATGAGGAAGTAGGCATGTTAGAGAGCCCTTAAAAGTCAGTTTAAGAATCCTAGGCAGAGGAAATAAGAGCATTCTGTCACCACTGTGGGATATAATTGCAAGGCCCAGGCCTTCCATGGTTGTTGAAAGTATGATTGGCCAAAGGGCAAGTGGTTAGTTATTTTTCTAAAGAAACTTGAGGAATAATTGGAACTGACGTCCAGATTCATTTTGGATGTGATGAAGATGAGCATGTATCTGACCCACTCCTTGCTGACATTTGTTCTGTAAGAGCCTAAGTCCTGCTAATGACTTTTTGTCAGAATCAGTTCTAAACCCTCATATTGACTTCAGGAAATCCTTTGGCTTTTGACAGAAAATGCCATTAGTTTGGCATTAGGCAGCTAAGACCAATGTAATCCCTGAGGAATGGAGGGAAATCTCTTCCTTTCCCAAACTCTTATCTCTCTCACCTTGGGACAAAAAGATGTTGACCAGAATGGGCATTCCTAACAGGGACGAGAACAACATCTGGCTTATTTGACGACCTGTGATTCATTGTCGAAAGAACACTACATCTGACTGTGAAGGTGACAGCTCCAAGGATAATCTGGAAGAGGAAAATATTGCTCCCCAAGTGCTGCAGATTGAGAGACAGGCCATAAAAGAGTAGAGTGGCTGTCAATCTACAGTGGTAAATGGAGTAGAAACATATTTCATAAGATATCGAACCTAAGACACATTCCCTAAGATTTTTAAGACAAGCCCTACAACTGATGAGAATTTTGGCCCAGGTGGGTCAGTGTTACAGAACTGGCCTGTGGTCAGTGTTACAGAAAAAGGTCCATCTTGTTCATAGAACATTTATTTTTAGGGCAATGATCCTAAATGAAGATAAAATTATTGTGGAACATGATGTTAAAATGAGCTGTTTATTGATATTGTTTTTACTGAGCTCTCAAGAAAAGAGATGGCAAAGACACACATATTCTAGTGAACGTTATAAACCGCCCCCCCTGCAAAGAAGTAATATTAAATTTGACCTCATCACTCAACTGGAGGGTATGAAGGGTTGAAGGTAGATAGGGTAGATGTTGGAAATCAGGGAATAGTTTCTTTGCAGAGGTTCAGCATTGTGTGAGTCTCTCTTCTTTGTCCCCAGTGTGGAGACCTTCTTCTTCACCTAATCTGAGTGAGATTTCAAGGATACTATAGGGGAGAGCTTGACATGTGCTTCCTGGATTCAAGAGTAGAGTGGCCTGACTTTTCTGAGTAATCGAAGATCTAGAAGCAATTAGCTATTAGCCTGAAGCATCAGAAGAGAGATAAAGAGACCGGCATCTAAGAATACCTCCAGTAACATAAGCAAGGATGCATGAATTTGCTCATAGTTTAGTTTAGGCTCTGGAAGAAGGAGTGGGTCTGGGTCATTTTAACTTCTGTGTGAGAAGAGGGAAGGGGAAAGGGTTTGGGATGGGCAAAGTTACCAAGAATAGGGCAATACATGACCAAATTTGCAGGGCCTGGAGAGGAAATGTATGCAGGAGCCAGAAAAAAATGCATTTCTTATGTCACAGGAAATGGAGTGCCATGACAAATGGTTCCAGTGGAAGCCTCTAGAGAATTTACATACAAGTGCTCCAAGGAAAGAAGTCTGCTTTGATCATCTACTGAGTCCAGCTTCCAACATTTACCAATGCTCAGACTTTTCCTTCCCATTAACTCAGCTCCTTCCCCAACTCTGAGTACATGGAATTCAGAAACCTGACCTGTAAGTTAGAGGGGTGAAGAGGAAGCGGAACATGACTAAATGGAGGAAGAGTCAACAATATCTTTCCCTGTTGCCTTCTCAACCCCCAAGCCTTCCAAGGCAGGTCTGAACTAGGGAGATAGAGAAGCTATAACTCTGAGTGAAGATCTGACGTCTAATTTTTTTACTTGGCTGGAAAACACATTAATTAATAAAATGAGCTTGTTCTTGTGAGTGAAAGGATGGGAGGTTTTTCTTTAATGAGGAGAGTATACATTATTTGGCCTGTCAGAGGTTTCCTCTAGGGATAGGAAAAGAACCATGGAGCAAGTTTAAAAAGAAAGATGAGGAGATATGAGGTGAGGATTATGGTTTTTGTATGACCCTCTGTGTTCTGATTATTCAACATGAATTACTGTGATAAGAATCATGGTCAAAATTTTTTTAAAGTATGTTTTAGAAAAACATAGAATATGACACAATTTATATATACATTTTATAAATATGAAAGAATAACATATATTACTTAGGGATAAATACCAATGTAGAAAGCTATAATGAAAGGGTTGGGAGTTATAAAAAATGGTATGCCGGTAGCATTTGAAAAAAATGGTGAGTATGTGCCTAAGGAGGATTACAAACGTCAATTGTCTTAGTTAGATTGGATTTCTTAATCTTGGAAGTGAACATGTAGATGTTTATAATATTCATTATTATTATTAGTGCTATAACTTTATTATTTTTGTACGTCTCAAATGATCCATACTATATTTTAAAAATTTTAAATAAAAGAATGTTACATAATGAGTATTCTTTTTCCAACTTTATTGAGGTATAATTGACAAAAATTGTATATATATAAGATGTACAACGAGGTGTTTTGATATACACATACATTGTGAAGTGTTTACCACAATCAAGCTAATTAACATATCCATCACTTCACATAATTACCAGTTTTTTGTGTGTGGTAAGGACACTTAAGATCTATATCCTTTGCAAATTACAAGTATACAATACAGTATTATAAACTGTAGCTGCCATGCTGAACGATAGATCTTTACAGCTTAATTCGTCTTGCAAACAAACTTTTTAACCTTTGACCTACACTTCCCAATTTCATACTCCCCGCATCTTCAAGATACTGATTTCAATTCCTTTGGATATGCAACCAGAAATGGGATTGCAGGATCATAAGGTAGTTGCATTTTTTCTTTAAAGATTGGCACCTGAGCTAACATCTCTTGCCAATCTTCTTTTTTTTTCTTTCTTCTTCTCCCCAAAGCCCCCCAGTACATAGCTGTATAAACTACTTGTAGGTCCTTCTGGTTGTGCTATGTGGGACGCTGCCTCCACATGGCTTGATGAGCGGTGCCATGTCCACGCCCAGGAAAGATGAAACCCTGGGCTGCCGAAGCAGAGCACGCGAACTTAACCACTCGGCCAAAGGGCTGGCCCTGGTAGTTGCATTTTTTATGAAACTCCACACTGTTTTCCATGATGGCTGTACAAATTTACATTTCTACCAACATTGTATTAAGATTCCCTTTTCCTCAAATTCTCTCCAACACTTCTTGTCTTTTATCTCTTTGATCATAGCCATTCAAACAGGTGTGAAGTGATATCTCATTGTGGTTTTAATTTGTATTCCCCTGGTGATTACTGACAATGAACACCTTTTCATATACCTGCTGTCCATTTATAGGTCTTCTTTTGAGGAATGTCTACTTAGGCCCTTTACCAATTTCTTAACCAGTTTATTATTATTATTATTGCTATTGAGCTGTTTGATTTGCTTATATATATTGGAGATAAACTCATCAGACATATGGTTTGCAAATATTTTCTTCCATTCCATAGGTTGTATGTACTTTTTTTTCTTGTTGATTTGAATTACTCTGGCTAGGACTTCCAGTACTGGGTTGAACAGAAGTGGCAAAACTGAGCATCTTTATCTTGCTCCTGAACTTAGAGAAAACTTTTCAGCCCTCACCACTGAGTATGATGTTAGCTGTGGGCTTATCATATATGGCCTTTACTGTGTTAAGGTAAGTTCCCTCTTTACCTAATTTATTTATAGTTTTTATCACAAGAGGATGCTGAGTTTTGTCAAATAATTTCACTGTATCTGTTGAAGTGGTCGTATGATTTCAATTCTTAATTCTGTTAAGGTGATGTTTCACGTTATGTGATTTGCATATGTTGAACCATCCTTGAACCCCAGATTTAATCCCATTTGATTATGATATATGATTCTTTTAATATGATGTTGAATCTGGTTTGCTTATATTTTGTTGAGGATTTTTGCGTATGTTCATCATTGACTTGTAGTGTCTTTGTCTGGCTCTGGCACCTGGGTAATTCTGGTATCATTATATGAGTTTGGAAGTGTTCTCTACTTTTCAACCTTTTGGAATAGTTTGAGAAATGGTGTTAATTCTTCTTTGAATGTTTGGTAGAATTCACCAGTGAAGCCAGCTGATCCTGGGAAATTTTTTTTTTTAAGATTTTATTTTTTTCCTTTTTCTCCCCAAAGCCCCCCAGTACATAGTTGTATATTCTTCATTGTGGGTCCTTCTAGTTGTGGCATGTGGGACACTGCCTCAGCGTGGTTTGATGAGCAGTGCCATGTCCGCGCCCAGGATTCGAACCAACAAAACACTGGGCCGCCTGCAGCAGAGCACGCGAACTTAACCACTCTGCCACGGGGCCAGCACCTGATCCTGGGAAATTTTTGACGACAGATTTTTAATTACTGATTCAATCACCTTACTTGTCATTGGTCTGCTCAAATCTTCTATTTCTTCATGACTCAGTCTTGATAGCTTGTTTCTATGAATTTGTTCTTTTCTTCTAGGTTATCCAATTTCTTGGTGTATAATTCTTCATAATAGTCCCTTAGGACTCTTCAGATTTAGGTGGTATCAGTTCTAATGCTTCCTCTTTCGTTTCTGATTTTATTTATTTGAGTCTTCTTTTTTTCTTGTAGCTAAAGCTTTATTAATCTTTTCAAAAATCAGCTCTTAGTTCTGTTGATCTTTTTTTTATTGTTTTTCTAGTTTCTATTTCATTTATTTCTGCTCTGCTCTTTGTTATATCCTGCATTCTGCTAACTTTAGGCTTAGTTTGTCCATCTTTTTATAGTTCCTTGAGATGTAAAGTTAGGTGGTTTATTTGAGAACTCTTTTTTCTTAACATAGGAATTTATTGCTATAAACTTCTATCTTAAAACTACTTTTGCTGCATTCTGTAACTTTTGTATGTTGTATTTACACTTTCATTTGTCTCAAGATACTTTTTGATTTCCTCTGTGACACATTACTCATTCAGGAGTGTGTTGTTTAATTTCCACATATTTGTGGATTTTCCTACTTTAATCTTTATTGATTTCTAGTTTCATATCGTTATGGTTGGAAAAGATAATTGATATGATTTTAATCTTTTAACATTTTTTGAGATTTCTTTTGTGGCCTAATATGATCTATCCTATAGAATATTCAGTCTGTGGTTATAAAATATATATTCTGCTGCTGTTTGTTGGAATATTCTGTATATGTCTTATGGGTCCATTTGATACATAGTGTTATTCAAGTCCACTATTTTCTTATTGATTTTCTGTCTGGATGATCTATCCATTGTTGAAAGCAGGATATTGAAGACTTCTACTCTTATTGTAATACTGTTTAATTTTTTTTTTTTTAAGATTCTATTTTTTCCTTTTTCTCCCCAAAGCCCCCCGGTACATAGTTGTATATTCTTCGTTGTGGGTCCTTCTAGTTGTGGCATGTGGGACGCTGCCTCAGCGTGGTTTGATGAGCAGTGCCATGTCCGCGCCCAGGATTCGAACCAACGAAACACTGGGCCGCCTGCAGTGGAGCGCGCGAACTTAACCACTCGGCCATGGGGCCAGTCCCGACTGTTTAATTCTTCCTTTAATTATGTTAATATTTATTTCATATGTTTATGCGTTTCAACATTGGGTGCATATATATTTACAATCGTTATTTTCTTGATGAATAGACACTTTATCATTATGGAATTATATTTTTTGTCTCTTTAGAGAGGTTATGACTTAAACTCTATTTGTCTAACATAAATAGCCATCCATGCTCTTCTTTGTTTACCGTTTGCGTGGAATACCTTTTTCCGTCTTTTTGCTTTCACTCTCTTGGTGTCCTCAAAGCTTAAATGAGTCTCCTATAGGCAGCGCATAGTTGTATCTTATTTTTTGTTTCCATTCTGTCATTCTATGCTTAGTGTTAGGAAATTATTTCACCATCTTCCATCTTTCCTGGCAAAAATGAATAAACCCTTTCTATTCTACAGACTTGCCCCATGACTTTTTGGCTAGTCTTGCAGCAAGCAGAAGGAGCCTGTTACTCTGTAACAATTTTCAGTGACTCTGGTAGGATTTGCCTTCTGCTTGTGGCTAGCAGACCTCGGGGAGCACCCCAGGGAAGTCCTAGCAGCTGCCTGGAAAACTTTCTTCCAGGGAATGGCCCCTCTGCTCTCCCTTCATGCTCCAGGTGTCTTCACGGCTTCTTCAATAGAATAGAAACAGAAAGCGGGAACAGCAGGTCTGCATCTGAAGTAGAGTAAGTCACCTCAGCCAGCCTACCAAAACCCCCTTTCTCTTGCAAGGGAAATCCTGTTGGGACATCTCGACCTGTAGGGTCTGGGCACCAACTAGCAAGGGAAATAGTTGAAGGACTACCCGGAATCTGTTAAGGTAAACCCATCTTTTATGTTTTGGGGTCTTGTTTGTATGTTTTTGTGCATGTCTCTGTGTAAAATACCATAGTATGGAGGGAACACCATCAGCTCCTAAGAAGAACCCATTGGGCCACCTTTTGTCTAAGTGGGCTGATTACAGCTATGAGCCCATGTCAGAGAGAAAGATGTTTTTCTATTGTGACACTGCATGGCCACAGTATTCTCTGGGATCCAGGAAGAAGTGGATTCCAAATGGATCTTTGAATTGCTATACTATTTTACAGTTAGAATTATTTTGTAAAAAGGGGGGGAAAGAAGATGAAATACCCTATGTTCAGGCCTCTATTTTGCTTTATCAGAGTGATCAGAGAGAAGTAAAAGACCTAGTGATGGTGGGGAGGAGCAGGTCACAAGGAAAAGTCTGCTCTGTACTGAAAGCTGGGGACAACAATTAGGAGGATGATATCACAATATTACAAACACTTAACCCACCAGTCAGAGGACAAGGACTATGGGGGCCACCTTCTGTGGCCCCTCCTCCACCTTCTCCTGCTTTGGGTATAGTGGATGCAGGAAACAGTCGCCAGTGGGTTTCACCTTCCGAACAAGGCAAGGCACTCAATTTGGTCAGGGAGCCACCTGGGGCTGGGCCATTTCCCTTGTGGCAATACCTTGTGGGTATGAATGGACAGAGCCAACTGGCTGGTTTTATTTGGATGCATAATCCCTTTTCCACTTTTGATTTGTTCAACTGGAAAAACAATAACCCAGCTTATTGAGAGGACCCCTCCTGAATGACTGAGCTGTTCTCTCTGTTTTCACCACTTAGCACCCATCTTGGGCAGATATATATGCCTTTATGAACATGCTCTTGACAGGAGGTAAGAAGCAAATGGTCATTGACAAAGCCCATAGGCTCCATCTAGTGGATTCTAATGGTACTCCAGATGCTAACTCAGCAATGCCTATCATTCAGCCTGCTTGGGACCCAAATGATGTAGCTAGGAGCATTAGGCTGGAACACTATAAAAGGTATATTCTGGCAGGTTTAAGGGATGGGGTCCCCAAACAGAAAAGCCTAAATAAAGTTCAGGGAATTCATCCAAAGCCAGATTAGGACCCTTCTGAATTTCTAGAGAGAATATGTCAGCATACCGATGATATATGGATGCCGATCCAGAGGTCCCTAAGAAACTGCGAATGGTTAACATGACTTTTATGGGGCAAAGTGCTCCTGATAGTCAGAGAAAGCTACAAAAATTAGATAGGGCTTTAGGAACAAATCCTTCCCAGTTGGTTGATATTGCTTTTAAAGCATATAACAACCAGGAATGGAAGACCAAGCAGGAGGATGCAAAGAGAAGTGCTACTCTCCTCACAGCGGCCCTGAGCAGTCATAAGTTTGGAGAGAAAAAAGGGAGGATGACGCCACGGGGATAGCAACAGGCAGCCCTTGAGAAAAAAATCACTGTGCTTACTGCAAGGAAGAAGGACCCTGGAAAAATGAATGTCCTAAAAATAAAAAAGAAAAGACGCCTGACAAAGGGGCTGCCCAGATGGTTGAGAAAGACAGTTATTCAGATGAGGCGATGGGACACAGGGGCTCCAGAGTTTCTGAGTCACCCTATCCTAATATCCCCACAGAAGCCCCAAGTACAACTGACAGTGGGGAATAAATTGGTTGATTTCCTGGTGGACACTAGAGCCACATATTCAGTGTTGAACACCAACTGACTAAGAAGACATCTAGGGTGACCCCAATTACAGGAGTATCTGGTGAGGTGCAAAATCATGCTTTCACACAGACTTTATAATGTCACATAGGAAATCAAACTCTCAAACACAGTTTTTTATACATGCCTGAGTATCCAATGATGCGGAGTCAGTGAGCCGAGGAGTCGAAAGAAAGATTTCTTGGACTCTCAGGGTCTGGCAGTAGTGCTCTTTTATTTAGAGAATAGTATGGAATAGCATGGGGACAGGACCATGGGCAGTCAGAGCTGCTGCATGGGGACAGGACCCACAGGCAGGAGGAGCTGCTGCTGCCACCACTACTGCAAACATGGGTTGAGAGTAGGGCTAAATTTAAGGCATAGGTATGTGAGGTACCTCTTTACAAGACAAAGGAAAGAATATGTTAAAAAAAAGTTGTTAAAATGGTATCAGGGCAGGTGGGGTCTGGTTATTGGGTGGTCCTATAACTTTTAGATAAGAATCAAACTGGATTAAGTAAATGGCAGAGGCCACCGCTTAAATATTATCTTCACCTAAAGACAAAGGAGGATGTTGTGGGGGGTGGGGGTTAGTTACATGAGGTTGCCAGACAGTAAACAACTTAAGTCCTTGCCTTCCCCATTAAGAGTTTCCAGAGATAAGACCATCCTGCCTTCCTCCTGGCGCAGAGAGGGAGACACTCCCCACAGATGGAGACTTCCTTCACAAATGCAAACGTCTCTCATCAAAGGCCAAGTAAATTCCACTCCTCAGAGCCTCCTTCTCACCTGCAGTTTTTAAAAGTAACCAGCCTAAAATCCTCATCATCAATACCTCTTTTGGGATGAGAATTATTGTGTAAATTAAATGCTCGTCACTTTTTCTCCTGATAAACTGAACATTCAAGTCTCTCTAGAACATTCTTTGAGATTACAGATGGCCTTGTTGGACTTCTGATAACCAGACGTTGAACTGTTGCCTCCTAAGCTCTACGACCAGGTAAGGCCCAAAGTGTAGGCAGACAGGAATCCTGGAAAGGCGGAAACACAATACCAGTGGAAATTCCTCTTAAGCAATAGAAGGCCAAATCTAATCTCAAACAGTATCTATTAAAACAGGAAACCTAGAGGGAATCCAACCCATCTTTGAAAGATTTTTACAGGCAGAACTTATTCAGCCTTGCCAGTCACCTTACAATACCCCTATACTGCCATTTAAAAGACCTAACTCTGATGAGGATAGATTTGTTCAGGATTTTTGGGCCATCAGTGAGGTGGTGCAAGATTTGCACCCAGTAGTGCCCAGCCCATATACTTTGTTAACTAACATACCAGAGCATTGTGAATGGTTTACTGTCCTGGATCTGGAGGATGCCTTTTTCCATGTTCCTCTGGCTAAAGAAGCTCAAGTGTTGTTTGCCTTTGAATGGTGAGATCCAGATACTCAGAGCACACAACAATATTGTTGGATAGTACTCCCTCTTTCAAGGCTTTAAAAATTCCCCCACCACATTCAGGGAGGTATTAGCAAAAGACTTAAGAGGCCTCAAAGTAGATGATGCTCTATTATTACAGTATGTTGATGACCTCTTGCTTGCTTGTAAGCCCCGCTTACGAATTATGCCTGCAGAATACCATAAAAACCTTCAACTATTTGGCTGACTATGGATACACAGTTTCTCAGAGAAAGGCCCAAATATGTAAACAGAAGATGACATATTTGGGTTTTGCAATTTCTAAAGGACAAGGAGAATTAGTGCCAGATCAGAAGAAGGCTATAGCCTGTCTTGCTCCCCCAAGGACCCAACATCAATTGTGAAAGATTTTGGGCATGGCAGGTCTTTGTCGCATTCGGATTCCAAATTATGGCTTAATTGTCAAACCCTTGTATGAGGCTATAAAAGGGCTGGATTCAGAGCCTTTAGAATGGACTAAAGAATACCAATTGTCCTTTGATGATATAAAGGCCAAACTGGTATGAGCCCCTGATTTGGGCCTCTCTGACCTTGCAAAGCCATTTAGCCTCTATGTACATGAGAGACAAGACATCAGCCCAAGAATACTAACACAATGCTTGGGAAATACCCCCAGGCTGGTAGCATATTTTTCAAAACAGCTGGAATAGACTGCTAAGGGATGGCCGCTCTGACTCAGGCTCAAGTAAACTCACCTCATCTCTCTTATCTATAGAATGGCTATTGGTTATTTTGCATTGACAGGTATTGGCCTAAAAATAGACACACAGATCAATGGAAGAGATTAGAGAACCCAGAAATAAACACACACATGTGGACAATTAATTTACAACAAAGGAGCCAAGAATATACAGTAGGGAAAGGATAGTCTGTCCAAAAAATGATGTTGAGAAAACTGGACAGTCACATGTAAAAGAATGAAACTACACCACGTTCTTACACTATACACAATTAAAATGGATTAAAGACTTGAACTTAATACTTGAAACAATAAAATTCCTAGAAGAAAGCATTGACATTGGTCTTAGCAATGTTTTTTTTTTTTGGAGCTGACTCCAAAGGCAAGGGAAACAAAAGGAAAAATAAACAAATGGGACTACATCAAACTAAAAAGCTTCTGCACATTAAAAGAAACCATTGACAAAATGAAAAGGTAACCTCTTCAATGTAAAAGGATATCTGCATATCATATATTCAATGAGCTAACATCTATAATAAATAAAAAACTTGGACAACTCAACAACAAGAAAACAACCTGATTAAAAATTGGGCAGAGGACCTGAATAGACATTTTTCCAAAGAAGATGTAAATATGGCCAATGGGCACATGAAAAGATGTTCAACGTCACTAATTATCAGGGAAATGCAAATAAAAACCAAAATGAGATTCACCTCACACCTGTTAGAGTAGTTATTATCAAAAAGGCAAGAAGTAACAGTGTTGGAGAGTATGTGAAGAAAAGGGAATTCTCGTACGCTGCTGAGGAATGTAAATTCGTTCAGCCTCTATGGAAAACAGTATGGAGATTCCTCAAAAAGTTAAAAATAAAATTATCATGTGATCCAGCTATTTGACTCCTAGGTATTTATTCAAAGAATATAAAAATGCTAATTCAAAAAGATATATGCATCCCCATTTTCATTGCAGCATTATTTACAATAGCCAAGATATGGAAACAACCTAGTCTATTGTCAAATGAATGAGTAAAGAAGATGTGGTATGTATATATATACAATGGAATACTCAGCCATAAAAATGAAGGAAATTTTACCATTTGTGACAACATAGATGGAACTTGATGGTATTATGCTAAGTGAAATAAGTCAGAGAAAGACAAATACCATGTGATTTCACTTATGTGTGGAATCTAAAAAGCAAAACAAATGAACAAACAAAGCAAGACAAAAACAAACTCACAGACACAGAGAAAAGATTGGTGTTTACCAGAGGGGAAGCGCACTGGGGAGGTGAAACAGGAAAAGAGGTCAATTGGCTGCTGCTGAATGGTGACTAGACTTATAGTGGGGATCAGTTTGTAGTATGTACAAATATCAAATTATTATGTCATACTCCTGAAACATATAATATTATATACCAATTTTACATCAATAAAAAATAACAACAGATTACATTACTGTATAAAGTTTGAGTCTCCATCAGTCTAATAAAAGATGTTGCATTTTGTCAAGTGCTTTTAATGCATTTATTGGTATGCTCATGTGCCTTTGTTCCTTATTATATTGATACGATGTTTTACATTATGTGATATCGTTTTGCTAATTCAATCTATCGTTTATTTCACAAATATTTACAGACTTTCCTCCTTATGATCTAGTCATTGAGATGATTGCTGGTGATAAAAAAGCAGATTAGACATGTTTTCTAGACACAAAGAGGCCATAATCCAGCAGAGAAGATACTGACAAGTAAGCAGAGAGTTGTGATGTAGAAAGATATCAGAGATTCAAGCTCAAGGCACTTAGGGAGCATACTCTCTCACTCTGATAAATGTATTTATCTTTTAAGGAAGATTAGCCCTGAGCTAACATCCACCGCCAATCCTCCTCTTTTTGCTGAGGAAGATTGGCCCTGAGCTAACATCCGTACCCATCTTCCTCTACTTTATACATGGGACGCCTGCCACAGCATGGTTTGATGAGCGGTGCATAGATCCACAGCCAGGATCCAAACCAGCGAACCCCAGGATGCTGAAGCAGAGCACGTGAATTTAACTGCTACTCCACTGGGCCAGCTCCAATAAATGTATATTTTTGACAGTATAACCCTATACATTTGATTACATTTGAAAAAATTTTAAGAACTCTATAATCTGCTTGTGCAAGGAACAAATGCCTCATATGTGCAAGTTACTATATATTTTCAAATATAAAGATCCTTAACATGTCAGGATAAAGTTGACAATTTGTTTCAGGTATGACACTATAACCATATGTTTTCTTGAGCCATAATATTGAGCTTTGTTAGTTTATTGTGCACTTCTATGAAACCTCTCTCTTCCTTCCAATAGTATGTATGGTGTTTCAATTTCTTGTCATTTAGAAATTAAAATCACAATTTACTTTTTTAAGTTGATTTCAAAGAAGACAAATTGTATTAACCACTAGGACAAAATGTTGTCCCTGGTATTCCTTGTACTATATCTTACAATAACTAATTTGTTCATCAAGAACTTCCTCATATATATCATTAACTAAGCAATACTTTGGGCATTTCTTCTATTAATTCTTTCCTGTTTTATTTATTCATTCTTCAAAATTTATTGGCACAGCCACTCTGTGAGAGATGTGTTACTTGATTTCTGAATGTTAAAATAATCTTTCATTCCTAGGTTAAATCTTACTTGGTCTTGGGTGTATAATCCTTCTCACATATTGCTGGATTTGGTTTACTGTATTTTTTTATTATTATTATTGCCTTAATATTCATAAGGGATACTGGTCTGTTGTTATCTTTTATTGTTATTTCTTTACCTCATTTTTGCATGAGGGTAATGCTGGCCTCAGTGATTGAGTTAGGAAGTGTTCCTTCCTCCTCTTTTCGGAGAAAGTTTGTGAAACTTTGGTATTAATTCTTCTTTAAGCATTTTTTACAATTCACCAGTGAAACCATCTGGTCCTGGACTTTTCTTTGTGGCAAGTAGTTGATTACTAATTCAATCTTTTTACTTGTACAGGTTTATTCAGATTTTCTTTTTAGCCTTTTTTGCTCCTTTTTGTTTTTTTAGGAATTTGTCCATCTAGGTTATCAAATTTCTGGCATATAATTTTTCATAGTACTTCCTTGTAATCCTTTTCATTTCTGTAAAGCCAGAAATAATGCCTCCTATTTAATTCCTGGTTTTAGTAATTTGAGTTATCTTTCTCCTCCTCCTCCTCCTCCTCCTTCTTCTTGTTCTCCTTCTTCTTTTTGACAATAGCCATTCTAACAGATGGAGGGTGATATCTCATTGTGGTTTTGATTTGCATTTCCCTGATGATTACTGATGTTAAACATCTTTTTTTTTTTAAAGATTTTATTTTTTCCTTTTTCTCCCCAAAGCCCCCCAGTACATAGTTGTGTATTTTTAGTTGTGGGTCCTTCTAGTTGTGGCATGTGGGACGCTGCCTCAGCGTGGTTTGATGAGCAGTGCCATGTCCGTGCCCAGGATTCGAACCAACGAAACACTGGGCCGCCTGCAGCGGAGCACGAGAACTTAACCACTTGGCCACGGGGCCAGCCCCTAAACACCTTTTCATGTTCAAATCTTTGATCCATTTTGAGTTAATTTTTGTGTATCATGAAAGAGAGTGGTCCAATTTCATTCCTTTGCATATGGCTGTCCACTTTTCCCAGCACAATTTCTCCCTTTAGGTCCATTAATAGTTGCTTTATATACTTTGGTGCTCTTGTGATAGGTGCATATATATTAATAAGTGTTATGTCTTCTTGGTGGAATGTCCTTTTTATCATTATATAATGCTCATCTTTGTTTCTTGTTATCTTTTTCATCTTGAAGTCTATTTTGTCTGATATAAGTATAGTTACACCCACTCTCTTTTGGTTGCCATTTACTTAGGGCATCATCTTCCATCCCTTCACTCTCAGGCTATGTTGGTCTTTAGAGGTGAGATGTGTTTCTTGCAGGCAACATGTCGCTGGGTCTTGTTTTTTAATCCATCAGACCTTTCTGTGTCTTTTGATTGGTGAATTCAATTCACTTGCCTTCAGAGTGATTGTTGATATATGAGGGCTTGATACAGCCATTTTATCTCTTGGTTTCTGGTTATTCTATATTTCCAGTTTATTTTTCTTTGTATTTCTGTCATTTCAGTTTGGTGGTTTCCTGTGATATTTTTCTCTTATTTATGATTGTAACTCTGCTCTGATTTTTTGTATGGTGGATATCATGAGGTTTATATAAAAGATCTCATAGGTGAGATAGTCCCTTTTCTTTTGGCAACGTCTTATCTCCAGTAGCTTATGCAGGTGCTGTCGTCCATCTCCTCTTACACTTCCATGTTTTTGTTGTCAAAAGTTATCCTTTTTTTGTGTTGTGAGTTTGTGACCAAATTGAAGTGGTTATAGTTATATTTGATGCTTTTGTTCTCTTTATCTTTTATGTTGTAATTAAGTGTTTACAAACCTATTCTGATACAGAGTTGCAATTTTTTTATTCTATTTACCACCTTGCTCAAAACTTTGTATACCTTTGTCCTTTTGTTTCAGGTAGGAGCGCTCCTTTTAATATTTCTTGTAAGGCATGTCTGGGGACAATGAACTCCCTCAGCTTTTGTTTATATAGGAAAGCTTCTGTTTCTCCTTCGTATCTGAAGGATGCCTTTGCTGGATAGACTATTCTTGACTGGTGGTTTTGTCTTTCAGTATTTTGAATATATAATTCCACTCTTTCCTAGCCTGTAGAGTTTCTGCTGAGAAATCCACTGATAGCCCGGTGAGGATTCCTTTGTAACTTATTTTCTTCTCCCTGGCTACTTTTAACATTTTTTTCTTTGTCATTGATTTTTGACAGTTTTAATATAATGTGCCTTGGAGAAGGTCTTTTTGCATTGAGATTATTACAAGTTCTATTAGCATCATGTACTTGTATACCCAGTTCCCTCCCCAGGTTTGGGAAGTTTTCAGCCATTATCTCTTTGAATAAGCTCTCTCTCCTTTCTCCCTCTCTTCTTCATGAATACCTATTATTCTTATGTTGCTTTTCCTAATTGAGTCAGATATTTCTCATAGAATTTCTTCTTTTCATCTGAAAGGATAATTTCAAGTAGCTTGTGTTTGTGTTTGCTGATATTTTCTTCCAGTTTGTCAAGCCTGATGTTGAGGCTCTTTGTTGAATTTTTCATTTCGGTTACTGTACTTTTCAGCTCCAAAATTCTTATTTCAATCTCTCTTTGTCTTATTTTCTCTTTGTTGGTATTCTCATTTTGTTCATGTATTGTTTTCCTCACTTCATTTTGTCGTCTATATGTGAGTAATAGGACATCTTTACTCATTGAGCTTCCTTAAGGTGGTTATTTTGAATTCTTTTTTAGGAAATTCACAGATTTCAATTTCTTTAGTTTCAGTTACTGTAGACGTTTTTATTCCTTTGATCATGCCATATTTCCATTATCCTTTGTATTCATTGCAGCAATCTGTGTGGACTGACTTCCACAAGGAAATGTCTTTACTAATCAGTCTAGCTAGAGATTCTGGGAGCCTCTTAAACATTTTCTATGTATGCGCATACTCTTTTACCTTCCTCTCATGGGAGATGTCTCAGAATTATATACCTCCTCCCAATCTCTCATAGCTGTACCAACAGCAATAATCCACCACCACTTTTCTTTATTCTTATCTGCCCCTAGCTGTCTGAACCACGTTGTGTTTGTATACCTTTGTCCTTTTGTTTCAGATAGGAGCACTCCTTTCAATATTTCTTATAAGGCAGGTCTAGTGACAATGAACTCCTTCAGCATTTGTTTGTCTGGGAAAGATTTTCTGTGATATTTTTCTCATTTATGATTTATGAAAGCATGTGGAACACTCTCTGTTGGTGATTCATGTGAGGTGAGGCAGTGCCTTGAAAGGCTGGGATGTTCAACGCACACTCCCATTTCTCTTTCCCTTGAGGGAGAAACCACAGGCTGAGGTGATCTCTCTGAGTGCTGATCTCTGGTGGCTTTGAGTGAAATCACTCTTCTTATCTGTTTCATTGTTCTTGTCTAAGTTTTCTGGTGGTCTGGGGTGCTGCAAACATTTAAGTGCATTCTGGACCTCTCATATAGGTATTGTGGCCTAAATATTGCTGTCAAATTAGCACTTATCTTAGGTGGGTAAGGACTGGGTCTTCCTATTCTTCTATCTTACTGAAATCACTCAGCCATTATTTCTGAAAATATATTTCCACACTTTGCTCTGCTCTCCTCTTCTGGGACTTTCATTATGCATATGTTGGTGCACCTGATGGAGTCCCACAGGTGTCTGAGACTCTACTCATTTTCTTAAATTCTTTTTTTTTAGGTTTCTTGAACTGGATAATCTCAATTGATCCCTCTTTAAATTCATTGCTTATTTTCTGCCAGCTCAACTCTGCTGTTGAGACCCTCTACTGAATTCTTTAATTCAGTTACTGTACATTTCAACTCCAGAATTTCTATTTTGTTCTTTTTATAATTTCCCTCTTCACGCATATGCTCTGTTTGGTGAGACACCTTTCTCATAATTTTCTTTAATTCTTCAATTTTTCCGGACATTTTATTTTAAGTCTTGAGAATATTTAATGCAGCAGATTTAAGCCTTCATCTAATAAGCCAACATCTGGGTTTCCTCAGGTACAGTTTATATTGATTGCTTTTTTTTCCTGTATAGCAATCATACATTCTTGTTCTTTGGCATGTCTCAGAACTTTTCTTGAAAACTGGATCTTTTAAATAATATAATGTGGCAACACTGGAAATTAGATTCTTCCCCCTTTCCTAGTGTTTGTTGTTGTTGTGGCTGCTTATTGTGGTTTGTTTGCTTCATTGCTTTTTGTGAGCAAATTCTGTATAATCCGCATCCTTTTTCACTTGTGGCCGCTGAACTCTATACTTAGTTAACTCAGTGGTCAGTTAATGAGTTAATGGACCGCAACCAATAAATATCTGAGACTTTTCTGAGAGACTCTGAATGTGTGTTGGGGCATACCTTCAGCACGCAGTCTGGCAGTCAGACCTCTGAGTCTGCCTTCACTTACGACTTGTACAGAGCTTCCAGGTCATCCAGAAGAAAGAGCTTAGGGCATCCCCTAGACTTTCATGAGTATGCACAGAGCCCTACACATGCACATCACCTTGTAGAGACTAAGAAATAGTTCGGAGTTTTCAAAGCTACTATGGATTTTTTTTTAAAGATTTTATTTTTCATTTTTCTCCCCAAAGCCCCCTGGTATATAGATGTGTATTTTTAGTTGTGGGTCCTTCTAGTTGTGGCATGTGGGATGCCGCCTCAGCATGGCTTGATGAGTGGTGCCGTGTCCACACCCAGGATTTGGACTGGTGAAACCCTGGGCCACTGAAGCAGAGCGCATGAACTTAACCACTTGGCCACGGGGCCAGCCCCACCACTGTGGATATTTAGCTCTTCAGCTTCTCATTTCAGCTTTTTTTGTTAGCTTCCTTATTGTTCCCTATTCCTATTGTTTCCAAAATTGTTATCCATCAACTCAGCCAACCCATAATCTCAAAACGCTTGCCAGTAAATATTTGTTACAATTGCTCCACGAGGAGAGGCCTTTCATGTCAGTCAAAACCAGACTGATTTCCAAATGGGATCTTAGGGAAACCACAGGCAGATCAAATAGTGAGAGTTCTTTGTGAATGAAGCTTTGGAATAACTTAAGCTTTTTTCTTCTCTCTCTTTTGCTAAGAATGTAAGTCATCATTTTTCAAGGCTGCAGCATAGCTGTGGAGTAGGAAATGGGACTAGCATATGTTAAAACACCTTAACATTCACTATTCACTAACATTCACTATTCTTATTGGATTTTCTTCATTTTTCTTTAACAAAACATTTCTTGAATTCCTGCAAGTCTTTAGTTCCTTTTTAGAGTTCTGGAAAAGTTTATTCTAACAATTTATGCCATGTTTTTTTCTTTGCTATTATGGATCAACTGATTTTTGGAGGTCCTATTCTGTCATTTTTGTGGAAGTCGCCCCCCCTGCCAATTCTTAGTACTAGAGAAAATATGCTTTCCTAATGTTGGTGTTGCAATCCAATGTACACATCAGGATAGATGTGGAGAGGGCTGATGGCCACTCTGAGTTTATTGTAACCAGCGTTTCAATACATACATAGCTTACAGCTGTTAGACATACACAGGTGTTCTGGATGAAATAATTAGTGAATGCCAAGAATTCTCAGTGATTTCTCAAGGAGCCCTCCCTCGGCGTCTGTTTTGATATTAGCATGTTATTGCTGTGCTCGTATATTTTTATCTCGGAGCAGGCAAGGTCTCTTAGGCAACAGTCCCTCCTGCTCCCGATATCGATATCGTTTCTCCATCTGTACCCCTGGGTGGCCGCCGCCTGTCTTAGGTTGCCCCCCCCCCCCCGGGGGTCTTACCCGTCTTTGGCTAACCGGCCTTCTTACCTCCGGATCACAGTTTGTTGGCAAGCTTTTTCCAGTGATTATTAACCCTTCCTGTGTCAGGGGCGGCTACACCTAATTTCAAATATTAATGGAGATAAATTTGTTTTCCTTTGCTTTTATCCCATCTTATTTACAATTACAAAAAGCCCTCAAATCATTTTCATCACACAGTGCTTTATAAAGTTAAAAAAATATATAGTATATTTGCTTCATAAATAAGTGGCTATGTTATCTTCTATTAAGAAAAATGATTTCATAATAATTCTGTGTCTACTATGCAACAATGATTAGTAAAAAATGCCAATCTCCTAGGTATCATGTCAGTCTATTCTTCACTTTTTTTTTCTGAAGTGTCACAGTGGGGACTAATGAGACCAGGCTGGGGAACAAACAGAACCCAAGAGTCAGAATTCTACTCTCTGTTCTCACCACAGCCTCCCTTATAGGCAACTAATCTGGAGATTGTCCATACCTGGAGAGCAATAAGAGGACAAATAAGGGTATAGACAATTTCAGTTGTAGTGTATGCCAGTATCGAATGGCAATAGCCAGTCCTCCCAGGAGTATCTGTCCAATAATGCAGAACTTTTTTATTAGTCCAGATACCATAGCTATCCATTTGGGCACTGTTGTTAGAACACAAAGGGCACAATCTGCTCACCATGAGACAAAAGTCAATCATCAAGAGGCAAGATGGTGGCAGAGAAAGGGCGCTTTATTGCAGCTTGCTAGCAAGAGGGAAGATGGCTGACTAATGTCCAAAAGAACCATCTTAATGGGGGCACAGAATCTTGAACCAGTTATATAGGCCAGTGAGTTATAGGGGAGGGAGTTAGGAAAGTTGACCCTCCGGTGTTACAGACTGGGAGTTGCCACACCAGATCTTTCATTTTTCATTGATCATGACTATCAGTATAGACTCTCCGTTTGGGGGGGTCATCACATTCCTAAGGAACTCAAAAGAATGAAGTTATCATCTTATCACAGCTGGGAGGTATATGCACTAGCAGGGGTCATAAAATCCACAGAACAGGTGGATCTCCTGGAGGATGCAAATCCAGCTGGGTCAGTTAGTCAGAGGTCATTCAAAGTTATAACATGGTCTCTTTTCTACAATGTGGCTTCCTGTATGTCAACCTCGTGTTGAGCCAGTTTCACTGTCCACTCTGACATGGGAAGGATACAAAGATAATTATATTTCAGATAAAGGGCAATTTCAAGGTCAATTAAAGGCATGGAGACAATAAAAGCTCGAAATATTAACTTACAGATAGTGAAACAGTTTGCAATAATAGTCATGTTACAGATCCCTCCCAAGAAGCATAATGAGCACTAAATGAGGAAGGTGGGAGCAAAGGCTGCACAGGTGTCAGCAATGGTGAACTGGAGCAAAGACCATCTGAACAGCATCTTCTGTCCAAACCTAAGAAATAGTGAACCAGGGGCTGGCCCCATGGCACAGCAGTTAAGTGTGCATGTTCTGCTTCTCAGTGGCCTGGGGTTCACCGGTTCGAATCCTGAGTGCAGACAAGGCACTGTTTGGCATGCCATGCTGTGCTGGGCATCCCACATATAAAGTAGAGGAAGGTTGGCATGGATGTTAGCTCAGGGCCAGCCTTCCTCAGCAAAAAAGAGGAGGACTGGCAGTAGTTAGCTCAGGGCTAATCTTCCTCAAAAAAAAAGAAAAAGAAAAAGAAAGAAAAGGAAATAGTGAACCAGGTAGATTACTTAGGAACAAAGATTATACGTGGAAAACTTGACATATCTTGAAATTTAAATGTTTAACTAGTGAAACATTGACTTGAGACCTGGAAGAATATTTATATTAATCAACAGCAAAAACCACAGATGTACCCTCCCTATTGGTCAAAGTGAGATCATTGTCAAATTTCAAAGTTCTCTCACCAAACTATCACCAGGAAGCCTCTTGCATTATGTGACACCATATAAAATAAAATATGTAAAGCTGTCGCAAATGTTTATTATTAAAAAATATGCATTGCTGGAGTGATGTCAGCAACATGGTGGAGTGAGCAGTTTTCTTTGTCTCTCCTCCTTTGAACTACAACTAAATGGACAATCATTGATAGAGGATATTCACACAGTACCTCAGGATACCTGAGAGACCCACGCTTCTATACATACGAAAGTGGATGGACTACCCTTGCGGAGGAGGTGGAGATAGGTGAAAACTCTCCAGCCTCCAGAAAGTCTAGTAACTGCAAGTGACTCTCTCCCAGCTGACATGCTCATGACACCACCACAGCCCTGAGGGTGGGCGTGCACATTGGCGTGACTGTGGAAACAGGTGACTACAGCCCTAAGCTACCTGTGATTACCCTGTGGATGAGTGGGAAAATCCACAGTCCCACCACAGCCACATGGAGACTCTCTGGTCGGCCCTAGTGGAGAAGCCCCACCCACCAAGCACAAAGGCTGGGAGACCTTTGGATAGGAGTGGCTCAGCCTGGGGAGTTATCGGCTGGCTGCATTAAACAACCACAGCTCTGCTGTGGCCCCGAGGGGGCAAGTGAGGTCCAGCAGGACTGTGTGAGTGGCCAGTAACAATCAGGAGCCCCCAGTGTGAATGGTCCTTGGTCCAATGGGAATTCCACCATCCCAAGTGGCACAGGGAGAGTCTCTGGTTGGCCCTAGTGCAGAGGCTCTGTCCACCAAGCACAAAGTCTGGGAGACCTTGGAGCAGGAGTGGTTCAGCCAGGGGAGCTGCCACTCAGCTTCATTAAACACCCACAGCTCTGCTGCAGTCCCAAGGGTTCAAGTGAGATCCAGTTGTATCATGCAAGTGGGTGGGGACAATCCAGAGCCCCAGCGTGACTGCTCCTTGGTCCAGGGGGACAATCCATGGTCCCACAGCAGCCCCAGGGAGAGTCTCTAATCAACCTTAGAGGAGAGGCCCCGCCCACCAAACACAAAGGCTGGACGCCCTAAGAGAAGAAGTGGTGTGGCCAGATGAGCTAACCACTGGCTGCCTTAGAGGCCCATAGCTCTGCTGCAACTCAAAGTGGGCAAGTGAGGTCCAGCAGGACCAGAGAGTGGCAGAGCTGAGAATCTGGGTGAACCAGTTCTCATCTGGCACAAAAGCCCATAAAACCCCTGCAGACCCTAAGGAGGGAGCATGTCTAGTTGAGTCTGTGGGAGTAGGCACCAGCAACCTGAAGCCCCAGTGTGATTGTTCCCACAGCTGATGGGAGATCCCACAAAGCCACTATGATCCCAAGGAGGGGCCCAGGATCAGTCAGGAACAGCTGACAGGGATCTTGGTCAGTGCAGATTACGCAGCTGCTACCCCCTCCTCCCCAGTGGAGCAAGCGGAAGCAGTAACCAAACTCTATCTCTGTGTGGAAGCACAAATCCATGCCATCAAGTAGTATGAAAAATATATTAAATCTCCAGAACAGAAGGAAAATGACAAGGACCCAGAAAACAATCCTGAAGACACAGAAATCTATAACTTAAATGAAAAAGAATTCAAAATATCTATCATTAAAAAATTCAGTGAGTTAAAAGAGAATACAGATAGACAACTCAACAAGTTCAGGAGCTATGCCACAAAAGAGCTTGATACTATAAAGAAGAACCAATTAGAAATATTGGAGATGAAAAACACAATGGAGGAGAGGAAGAAAAATCTGGACTCCCTGAACAGTAGGGCTGATAATATGGAGCACAGAATTCACAGTTTGGAGGATAGGAATATAGAAATGCTTCAGATAGAAAAGGAGAGAGAACTAAGACTAAAAAGAAATGAAGAAACTCTCCGAGAAATATCCAACTCAATTGGGAAATGCAGCATAAGGATTATAGGTATCCCAGAGGGAGAAGAGAAGGAAAATGGAGCATAAATCTTGTTCAAAGAAATAATAGCTGAGAACTTCCCAAATCTGGGGAGAGAGCTGGAAATTCATGTGGCAGAAGCTAATAGATCTCGATGTAAAGAGACCAACTCCAAGGCATATGGCAGTGAAGCTTGCAAAAGTCAGTGACAAAGAGAAAATATTAAGGAAGCAAGACAGAAGAAAAAACCCTACAAAGGAACCCTATCAGGCTGTCAGCAGATTTCTCAGCAGATACCTTAAAGGCTAGGAGAGGGTGGAATGATATACTCAAAACTCTGAAAGACAAAAACTTGCAGCCAAGAATACTGTATCCAGTGAAAATATTCTTCAAATATGATGGAGAAATAAATACTTTTCCAGATAAACAGAAGTTAAAGGAGCTCATTGCCGCAAGACCCCTTTTACAAGAAATGCTCAGGAAGGCCCTCATATCTGGAGAAAAAAAGGAAAGAGGTTACCAAACCCTGAGCAAAGAAGATAAGTAGAAAGACAAAATCAGGAAATTGTAGCTCTCCATCAGAACAGGTTAGCAAATGCTTAAGTATAACATTAAAGATAAAGGGAAGGGAAACAACAAGAATAAATATAATCTTGTCATTTTAACCACAAACTCACAACACAAGAAGAAAAAAAGATGTAACAATAGCAACCTAGAAGGGGAAGAAGAAAGGGATGGAACTGGCTTAGTCTGAGGAAATAACAGGCTATCAGAAAATGGACTATCTCATCTACGAGATGTTTTATACCAACCACATGGTAACCAATAAACAAATAATTAGAACAGAGACACAAATTACAAATAAGAAGAAAATCAACATAGAAAACTACCTAACTGAATTGGTAGTCCAAAATTCATGAGACAAGAAATGAAGGAAACGCAGAAGAACCAGGAAACAAGCAATAAAATGGCTGCATTAGCCCCCCATACTTCAATAATCACTCTAAGTGTAAATGGATTGAATTCTCCAATCAAAAGAGGCAGAGTGGCAGGATGGATTAAAGAACAAGATCCAACAATATGCTGCCACCATGAAACATACCTCAGCCCCAAAGACAAACACAGACTCAGAGTGAAGGGATGGAAGATGATACTCCAAGCTAATAGTGAACATAAGAAAGTAGGTGTTATCATACTTATATCCAACAAAGTAGACTTCAAGGCAAAACAGGTAAAGAGAGACAAAGAGGGGCAGTTTATAATGATAAAAGGGACACTCCACCAAGAAAACATAACACATAAATATATATGCACCAAACACAGGAGCACCAAAGTCTGTAAAGCAACTATTAACAAAACTAAAAGGAGATATTAACAACAGTACGATAATAGTAGGGGACCTCAACACTCCACTAACACCAATGGATAGATCATCCAAACAGAAAGTCAACATGGAAATTGTAGAATTAAATGAAAAACTAGACCAGATGGACTTAATAGATATATATAGAACACTCCATCCAAAAACAGCAGGTTACACATTCTTCTCAAGTGCACATGAAACATTCTCAAGGATAGACCATATGTTGGGAAACAAAGCAAGCCTCAACAAATTTAAGAGGATTGAAATAATATCGAGCATCTTTCCCAACCATAATGCTATGAAACTAGAAATCAATTACAAGAATAAAGCTGGGAAGGGGGCAAAGATGTGGAGATTAAACAACATGCTACTGAATGACCAATGGATCATTGAAGAAATCAAAGGAGAAATCAAATATTATCTGGAGACAAATGAAAATGAAAACACACCATACCAACTCATTTGGAATGCAGCAAAAGCAGTCCTAAGAGGGAAATTCATCTCTATACAGACTCATCTCAATAAACAAGAAAAATCTCAAATAAGTAATCTCACTACACCTAACAGAATTAGAAAAGAATCAAAAACAAAGCCCAAAGTCAGTAGAAGGAGAGAAATAACAAAAATTACAGCAGAAATAAATGAAATAGAAACAAAAAAGGCAGTAGAAAGGATCAATGAAAGAAAGAGCTGGTTCCTCAAGAAAATAAACAAAATTGACAAACTCTTAGGCAGGCTCACTAAGAAAAAAATACAGAAGACTCAAATAAATAAAATCAGAAATGAAAGAAGAGAAACAACAACGGATACCACACAAATACAAAATATTATAAGAGAATACTATGAAAAACTCTATGTCAACAAATTCGACAACCTAGAAGAAATGGGTAAATTCTTATACTCTTACAACCTTCCAAAACTGAACCAGGAAGAAATGGAGAATCTGAATAGACCAATCACAAGGAAAGAGATTGAAACAGTGATTGAAAACCTCCCCAAAAATAAAAGTCCAGAACCAGACGGCTTCTCTGGAGAATTCTACCAAATGTTCAAAGAAGATTTAATACGTATCCTTCTCAAACTATTCCTTAAAGTTGAGGAATATGGAGCATTTCCTAACACATTCTAGAAGGCCAACTTGACCCTGATCCCAAAACCAGACAAGGACAACACAAATAAGGAAAACTACAGGCCAATATCACTGATGAACATGGATACAAAAGTCCTCACCAAAATATTGGCAAACAGAATACAGCAATACATTAAGAACATCATACATCATGATCAAGTGGGATTTATACCAGGGAGACAGGCATGGTTCAACATCCACAAGTCAATCAATGTGATACACCACATTGACAAAATGAGGAACAAAAACCACATGATCATATCAATAGATGCGGAGAAAGCATTTGACAAGATCCAACATCCATTTATGATAAAAAAAAAACTCCCAATACAATGGGTATAGAAGGAAAGTACCTCAACATAATAAAGGTCATATATGACAAACCAACAGCCAACATCATACTCAATGGCGAAAAACTGAACACCATCCCTCTGAGAAAAGGAACAAGATAAGGGTGCCCACTCCCATCAGTCTAATTCAACATAGTACTGGAGGGTTTTGCCAGAGCAATTAGGCAGGTAAAAGAAATAAAAGGAATCCAAATGGGCAATGAAGAAGTGAAACTCTTGCTCTTTGAAGATGACATGATCTTATATATAGAAAACCCTAAAAAATCCATCAAAAAGCTACTAGGAGTAATCAACAATTACAGCAAAATTGCAGTGTACAAAATCAACTTACATAAATCAGTAGCATTTCTACACTTTAATAACAAACAGAAGGAGAACTCAAGAACACAATCCTATTCACAATCGCAACAAAAAGAATAACATATCTGGTATAAATTTAACCAAGGAAATTAAAAACCTATACAATGAAAACTACAAGACTTTCCTAAAAAAAATTGATGATGACATAAAGAGATGGAAAGACATTCCATGCACATGGATTGGAAGAATAAACATAGTTAAAATGTCCATACTACCTAAAGCGATCTACAGATTCAATGCAATCCCAATCGGAATCCCAATGACATTCTTCACAGAAATGGGACAAAGAATCCTAAAATTCATATGGGGCAACAAAAGACCCCGAATTGCTAAAGCAATCCTGAGGAAAAAGAACAAAGCTGGAGGTATCACAATCCCTGACTTCAAAATAAACTACAAAGCTATTGTAATCAAAACAGTATGGTACTGGTACAAAAACAGGCATGCAGATGAATGGAACAGAATTGAAAGCCCAGAAATAAAACCAAACATCTATGGACAGCTAATCTTTGACAAAGGAGCTAAGAACATACAATGGAGAAAAGAAAGTCTCTTCAACAAGTGGTGTTGGGGAAACTGGAGAGCCACATGTAAAAGAATGATAATAGACCATTCGTTTACACCATTCACAAAAATAAACTCAAAATGGACCAGAGACTTAAAGGTAAGACCTGAAACCATAAAATACTTCTGGAAGAAAATATAGGCAGTACTTTCTTTGACATCAGTCTTAAAAAGGATCTTTTCAGACATCATGTCTTCTCAGACAAGGGAAACAATATAAAGAATAAACAAATGAGACTTCATCAGAATAAAGAGATTCTACGAGGCAAGGGAAAACAGGATTGAAACAAAAACGCAACCCACCCACTGGGAAAAAATATTTGCAAATCATATCCAACAAAAGGTTAATCTCCATAATATATAAAGAACTCACACAACTCAACAACAAAAAATCAAATGACCCGATCAAAAAATGGACAGGGGATATGAACAGATATTTCTCTAAAGAAGATATATGGAAGGCCAATAGGCACATGAAAAGATGCTCATCATCACTGATCATCAGGGAAATGCAAATCAAAACTACACTAAGATATCACCTTACACCCATTAGAATGGCTAAAATAACCAAAACAAAAAATAGCAAATGTTGGAGAGGTTGTGGAGAAAAAGGGATCCTCATACACTGCTGGTGGCAATGCAAACTGGTGCAGCCACTATGGAAAACAGTACGGAGATTTCTCAAAAAACTAAAAATAGAAATACCATATGACTCAGCCATCCCACTCCTGGGTATCTATCCAAAGAACTTGAAATCAGCAATTCAAAGAGACCCATGCACCCCTATGTTCACTGCAGCATTATGCACAATAGCCAAGACGTGGAAGCAACCTAAGTACCTATCAACTGATGATTGGATAAAGAAGATATGGTGTATATATATACAATGGAAGACTACTCAGCCATAAAAAAGGATAAAATCATCCCATTCACAACAACATGGATGGACCTTGAGGGTATTATGTTAAGTGAAATAAGCCAGATAGAGAAAGACAATCTCTGTATGACTCCACTCATATATAGAAGATAAACACATAGACAAAGAGAACCAATTAGTGGTTACCAGGGGAAGGGAGGGTGGAGGATGGGCACAAAGGGTGAAGTGGTGCATCTATATGAGTGACAAATAATAATGTACAACTGAAATTTCACAAGGTTATAAACTATCATAACCTCAATAAAAAAGAAAATAGAAAAATAAATAAAATAAAAATTTTAAAATATGCATTTCAGATAGTGGATTTGTGTGCTGTGTTTAGAGCACTTGAGGGGTGAAATCAGGAGATCTCTAATTGAGTCCACATTATCAAGCTAAATGTTAAACGTATTTGAGAGGAAGAGTGAGATTACAAGACATCAAAGTTGCAGAGAGATTGCATAAGAGCCAGTCTCAGCAGCGTCTGGGGTTAAAGACCTTGAGAAATATGTTTCAGCTCAAACAGAAGATAACCCAGAAACCATTCTACTTACTGCAGGAACTGATAAGAAGTTTACGGAGGAGAGGATGAAGTGAGACAGAGAATAAGGAACAAAGAGGAAAAATAAACAAAGAGAAGGGAATTGTGTATGTCAGGGAGTGGCAGGAAGGGGCTCATTCTGGAGACAATTTGAACAAAATTACATGTGCTGATAGTACATTCCCCGTAGTATTAACATATGGACAAGCCTTTGTTTTTGACCCCTGCTCTGAAACATTTGTTAGTTTAGTATTAGTATATTTAAGTCTTGTAAAATGTGTTCCATTAGCAGTGTTTTTACAACGTATATTTCCTTATTACATTTGTAGCAGAGAATTCATGATAGAATTGAATTGCACTTTTAAAAAGAGCTATGATTGAGGACATGATGGAGAGGCAACTACGGGAAGACTGAGAAATGAAAATACAATAAGCATAATGTATATCCTAAATAAATCCTCATGGTACTGCTGCCAGAGATTCAGTGGGAGGGATGAAGAGTTGGAGCACAGAGCACTTCAGGGGGATACTTTTCTAACGGTGGCTACATGGCATTATCCATTTGCCCCAAAGACGGTACAACACAAAGAGTGTTCCCTAACGTAAACTATGGATTTATTCAATAATGTATCAACACTGGTCCATCAATTGTGACAAATGTACAACACCAATGGAAGACGTGAATCACATGGGAAACTGTGTGTGTGATATGAGAGCTCTCGGTACTTTCCATTCGTTATTTCTGTAAATCTAAAATTGCTCTAAAAGTTAAAGCCTATTCGTAAAAATAAAAATTGTCATGGTAAAGGGACAAATATCAGGATGTTAATACAGAGATAAGTGTGGTGTGAGGGATGTTCTGGGAGTCAGAAAATCTATCTCTGGGAAAGAGAATAGGGAAAAGTTTTGGGGGCTCACCATGGACAGCGACAGAGTAGTTTGAAGCCACAAACTAGATATACACACAGAAACATAAGCGATTTCAAAAACTTACTACTGAATGATAAAAAGTGAGAAAAGATTGGATAAATACAATGATGTCTTCTTTGTAAATTAAAATACAGGCAGTCCTCAACTTACTATGGTTCAATTTATGAGTTTTTGAGTTTAGGATGGCGTGAAAATGATACACATGCAGTAGAAGCCATACCTTGAATTAGGAATTTTGATGTTCTCCCAGGCTATCTTTTCCTGATACTCTCAGTGATACTGGGCAGCAGGAGCAAGCCACAGCTCCCAGTTAGCCACACAATCATGAGTATAAACAACCAATACACTTACGACCATTCTGTACCCATACAAACATTCTGTTTTCCACTTTCAGTACAATATTCAATAAATTACATGCGATATTCAACACTTTATTACAAAATAGGCTTTGTTTTAGGTGATTTTGGCTGACTGTAGGCTAATGTAAGTGTTCTGAGCACATTTAAGGTAGGTTAGACTAAGCTATGATGTTAGTAGGTTAGGTATGTTAAACACATTTTCGACTTAAATGATATTTTCAACTTAAGATGGGTTCATCAGGAACTAATCTCATCATAAATTGAGTAAGACCTGTACCTAGCTACATACCCAATGATATTACATAGTTTGTAATAACATATACAAATAAAGAGATAAATAGTAAACACATTAGAATGGTCCCTGGTGAAGGATGGGAATGGAGACAAATGGAAACACATACAAACAGATATACACTTAAGAAAGAAGCCTTGCCCAAACCAATGAAGGTACCACATCGTGAATGAGCAGAATGATTAACTGAACTTTTTTGATTCGTTAAAAGTACAGTTGAGGGAGCAGCCCGTGGCCTAGTGGTGCTCTCCACTTCAGTGGCCTGGATTCAGTTCCCAGGCAAGGACCTACACCACTTGTCAGTGGTCATGCTGTGTTGGTGACACACATACAAAATAAAGAAAGACTGGCACAGGTGTTAGCTCAGGGCGAATCTTCCCCAGGAAAAAAAAAAAAAGATGATGCAGAGTCTTGCTAGTGTTACCATCCCTTTCTTTCTTTCAGGGCATGCTGGAAAACAACATTTCCCAAACCTCACTGTAGTTACCAGGGGACCCTAAAACTAGGTCCATTGGATGTGGCAAAGAAAGGCGTGACAAGTCCAGGCCTGACCATTGAATGCCCATTGTGATCATACACACTCTCTCATAGATGTTAGAGTCCTACAATGGATGGAGCTGGTTCCCTGAGCCCCTGCCTGAAAGATGGATACCAAGGAGGGTCACTCTACCATATCTGACTGAAGCATCTGTGAGCACTATACTTTCGTGAAGGTGATTGATTGAGATTTTGGGTAGCTAACTAACGACTAATATGGCAGTGTCATGCACAGGGAAAGGAGTATTAGGAGCAAAGGAAGAGCAAGTGTAAAGGCTGTGTGGTGGAACCAGCTTGATGTTTTTAAGACTAGAGGGAATGGGGGACAGTGGTAGGAGAAGAGGTGAGAAGGGATGCAGGGGCCAGATCTTGTTGTGACAGGACTTGGATTTTATTTTAAGTACCTTGAACATCATTGGAGGGTCACTTCAGTCCTGGGGTAAGAAAGACAGAAAAAAGTCCAAGCATGAGAATCCACAGAGAAGCTAAGTATGTTGATGAAATGTGTTACATTAACAAGAGTTACATATGAGCAAGTGGTGCCTTTCAAAGGAGTGAGCTACACAGTCTCAAAAGTTTTCCAGTAGAAACTAGGTGGTTAAGAGTCAGAAATGCAGAGCTGTCTTCATTTAATAGAGAGTTGAACTTGATACTTCTAAGGCTCCTTTAATATCCTCTAAAATATGCTCTACTGTTTAAGATCTGATAGGATCACTTGACAAATCTGAGCCATGGATATTGAAATCAGTCCTCTCACAACTGGTCTTCTGGCTGCCACTATTATTTTCTATCTAACTGTCCTCCCAACCCAATTGTCTTATTCCTCATCATTCTTTTATATCTTATTAAACACTTCACTGAAGTTTGTTACATACAAAAAGTGCACACAAAATACATACAAGTTTATTAATTCTCACAAAATAAATGCATCCATTTAAGCAGGTGGAGGACAAAACAGAATATTGCTGTCACAGAAAAAGGCCATCTTGTGCCTCCTTCTAATCACTACTCCACCAAAGATATCCAATATCATGACCTTTAATACCATGGATTAGTTTGCTTGCTTTTGACCTTTATAAAAATTGAAATCATGCATTATGAAATCCTTAGTCATATAATGCTTTTTCCATGTTGTTGTTGTATGAGGCTATTGTTTGTTCTTTCTCATTGCCAAATATAAACTTTTATGAATCTAAGACAGTTTAATTTTTCTTGCTACTGTTGATGAATATTAACCCGCATCTATGCTCCAAGAAAAATTATTTATCCAGATTTCCTTTAGATTGCTTCATTCATTAATTCATTATACATTCATTCTTTCACTCATTATATTTGAATTAACAGTACAGAGACCTGAGTCTGACCACCTGAGGAAATGAACTCTCTGATACAAAGACCTATACAGGTAATATTTAACTGTGAAAAACTCACAGGTCATAATTTTTAGTTGGACTGGGAATGTCTGGGAACATATAAAGTCCCCTCAGTACCCTCACAGAAGACATGCTTGGGTGACAGCAATGGTTGACTGCCTCCTTCAGAAGGAGTTCTGCCAGGACACAGGAATTCTCAAACTTCTCATCCCCGAAGCCATGTCATCCTAGGTTCTTACTATGATTTACTTTATATGGTTACAACTGTTACCTATTAAAGCCATTACACAAGCATTGGCATCTAGGTTACAGGTTCAACGTTCTACCATACTATCAGTGCCACATTGCTATGCAAGCTACTGATTTGACAATGATGATTAGCTATTCCACGTGTGCACCTACAGTGCAGGTATGCAATGATGACCAGTATGGAAGTGTCCATAATCATTTAACGTACAGGAACTAACTGATTCAGAACATTGCCAAGGCCAATAATACTGTTTCACAAACTGGTACTTTTGAACATATATGTGCTTTCTGCCTCCAAACCCCTTCCTTTCCCTGTATTGAACTAACTCCAAGTCATAAACTTCAAATTCTGGCATCTGCTGTAAAATCCTTCCCTGAAATTTCTTTCAGTCTGATTTAGATGTCCTTCTCTGCCCTCCTTCATGAAATACAAACAGTAGATTTAACACACTAGACTGCAACCTCCAGTTCATGTACCAAACACTTTTATTAGGTTGTAGCTCCCAGGAGTCAGAGACAGAGGTCAGCATATAGGACAATGCAAAACACACATTAGGAGCTCAGTAAAGATTTTGAAAATAAAGGATTGAACACAGCAACTGAGAAACAGCCCAGAAGAAAGTGAGGTGACACTCGTCTGTCTAAAAGATGGCCAAATATCAGAACTCCCAGCTCCTGGGCAGACAGAAATATGGACTAAGCCACTCATCTTAGTGACTGAAATTCACACAACATGTCCCACTGGAAGATGAGGAAAGCAGCACAGCACTTTTAGTAGAGTTTAAACCCTTTAGTGGAAACTGACTCCAAACTCCCATGTATGAAGTACACAATCTGCTGCTGTGTGGGTCCTGCCTCCCTCTCCAACCACTCTCCCCTAAGATCCCACACTCTAAAAATACTGAACTTAGCTCAATACTTCAAATTCAGCTGGCACACTCTCTCTTCCCTCATATCCATTTCACAGTCAGTGTCCACTTGTCTGTGAATATTTGTTCACTTTCCTCTTAGACCACCAGTTCCCTTTATTGCATTGACTTGTACACATTCTTCAGATACTATCCCAAACACCGTTTTTCCAAGAAACCTTCCCTCATCCTACAGGTAACATTAGAGATCCGCTTTTGAATTCACTTAGCAGTCTATACTCAATTCCTACAGTAGCCTTCATCTCCGGCCACATATCCAATCTCTTGAAAAGCTTAAAAAATACTGATGCCTGGGGATCCTTTGCCCGAAGGTTCTAATTTACTTACTCTGGGCATGGGTTTTCAATGAGTATTGAGAACCGCTGATCCAGCATGACATTACTTTTTAAATTATAGGTCTCTCTCACTAGATTAAATGATGAAATAACAGGTTCATGTTTAGTTTGTTCAGTTCATCAATCCAAATACTAATACTCTTGACTGTCATAGTGTAGACAAGCAATTACCCTCTGCTGAAGGGATGAAAAAGGGCTGATTCATTGTCCATCTGGGGACTAAGTTTATAAAACAAGTCTTTTTTGTGTGTTAGTTCTAAACACTTTGATCATATAATGAGGAGATTTATATTGGGTCTCTTATCTCAGTCCTGATGATGAAGAAGAAGGAGCTTCAGTCATACAATCAGCCATCTCCAGGGGCTCCATACCCAATATGGTTGTTTGGGAGAAGGTCCCCTTCAGGTGAAGGAACTGTCACTGGGGATGGATGAAGAAATGACACTCCTCTGACCTCATGTTTGAGTCCAGTGGAATGGAAAGTCTCAGGAGAGTATCTCAGCTGAGGATTTCAGTGCCATTAGAAGAGATTCTGTCATTGTCAAGGATGTGGATCCAGCAGTGGTGCCCAGGGAAGGCTGCAGTGAAGTTCTCCAATATAATATGAGGATATGTTACAAGGGTGCAGTTACAAAATAAAGCCTTCTGAAGGATCTGGCATCTCCCTAGTCTTCCTACTTGATCCAGGAGGTCCTGAAAGGACATCAAGGATGAACAGGTGATCCCCAAGAGGAAGCACAACGGACAAGTTCAAAAAGAGAAAGTACTTCCTTTCACTATGTCACACTAAGTGTGTGTTGATCCTGATCTCACTTTCTCCTCAATGGGCCCTGTCTCACCACTACAGAAGAGCAGTGGGATGAGATGCCCCCAAGTCTTTTGAGGTTAGGCAGCTAGATAGTTTCAATAAAGTCACAGATATAATTATTTGGCAAAAAGACTTTCAGCTGCTGACCAGTAAACCTGCTTAAAAGACTATTCAGCTTAGTGGCTCCTGAAAACTCAACTGTACTTTAGGTGGAAATACACCAGTACTCCACACAACTTAAAACACACCTATTCAAAGATCTGCTATTATTTCAGAAAAGAGATGTTTAGAGACAAAAGTAAGCTGCTTTGGGATGTTCCTGTGAAAAGAGCAGAGACTATGGCTTTTTCTGGTTAGGTTCTTCATTTTTTATTAAAAGTTAAACAAAAATATACTTAGTTAAATTAAAGCAAAGTGGAATGCTGTGCATAAACACTAACTTTTGGTAACTGAACTTCTGCTTCAGTTCAAATCATACCAGTGACAGTGACTTTAGGATTTTTTAGTAAATTTCAAAAGAGAGAGAGGTACTTAGTATTTTTCTGTGACACTTTATTTTACAAGATTTATTTAGTCATTCAAATAACATTTTGGAATAACTTTCTCTGCTACTGCTATAAATAAAACAACGTCTTGTATTTACATATATTTGTATATTATATATTTATTTATAAATTTTCAAATAAAATGTAAGGTCAGTGTTTCAAGGTCTCATAATCCAGTTAATAAGAGACAGGTACATCAATAATTACACTGCAATGCAAAAGATAACCATAAGGAAGATACACAATATGCTATGGGAGAATTAAAGAGAAAATGTTCAGTGATTCCTAGAGAGATTCCATGGGGTTGGGAAGTTATCCTTGTAGAAATGAACTGTTACCTGCTATTGAAGGAAGATTCTTGACACACTGAAGCAGTACGCAAAGAATTTGAAAAAGCCAATTTCTGACCAAGAGAATAATAGCTACACAATTAGAGTAAAAAGGTAAGTAATGTTTGTGTACCTACAGGATAGTCAAAAGCTATAAGTTAAAGAATATGAGGGTAGTAATAGGAGAAGGTCAGTTAACAAAAATAATATTTAGAATTTATTATACAGACTACAGTTTCTTATTGTTGAATTTGAAATTCATCACAAGTGGAACATCTTAAAATGCAGATTCCTATCCAGCACACAGAGATTCCTTTTCAGGAAATGACTTTGATGGAGCAATTCCAAAGATGAAATTTAAGGAATCATTGGGCATTATTGTAAAATTTTAGAAAGGAGTATGTCTTAGTTTTCTAGGGCTACCATAACAAAATACCACACACTGGGTGGCTTAAACAACGTAAATTTACTTTCCCATTTTCTGGAGGCTAGACATTCAAGATCAAGGTATCGGCACATTTGGTTTCTTCTGAGGCCTGTCTCCTTGGCTTGCAAGATGACCACCTTGTCACTGTGTCCTTACATGGCCTTTCCTCTGTGCATGCACATACCTGGTGTCTCTTCTTCTCCTTATAAGGACACCAATAATATGGGATTAAGGTGCCACTCAAATGGCCTCATTTTAACTTATTCACCACTTTAAAGACTTTATCTCCAAATATGGCTATATTCTGGGACATTGGGGGTTGAGATTTCAACATGCAAATTTGGGAGGACACAATTCAGGGTCACACAATCATATTTTTCTTTTAATCAAGTTAGTGATACTGTGTAAAAATAGTGAGTGGTCCAGCAAGGCAGATCATTCGGAGCCACAGGAATAAAATGATATAAATGGTGATAATTACAGCTAAGAATTCACTGAGTATTCACTAGGTGTCAATTCTGTCATAAGCACTTTTCAGGTTTTTGTTCCTTTAGTCCTCACCACCTTATTGTCTGCATCTTACCACTGAGAAAACAGAGGCCCAGAGAGATTAAGTAACTTGCAAAAGGATATTCAGAGTGCAAGTGGTGATGCCAGATCATGAATAAATGTAGTTTAACTCCAAAGACAATCTTTTACTCACTTCGATTTACAAGTTTTATTCTCACGAACACAATGATTGTTTTTATGAAATGATGGCATATCTAGAGCCAATTTGACATGGAAAGAAGAAGCTGAAATCATTGTTCCAAGTCCTCAAAATCTTCCACAAAACACAGAAAAATTAAAGAAGGGTAAAATGAGTACCACGGACTTAAGTAAGTACCATGGCAACCAAAAGTGGATGCAAAAAAATAATGAATTGAATGTTCCACGGATGAAACAGTAAAGCATCCCTGGAGTAATGAGGGGGAAAAAGGAGGATGCAGAGCAATAAGTATTAACAGTGGCAATAATGATCCCTAAAAATATATTGATAACCGTCTTACTTTCAAGGCCCTGTTAGATTTAGTCACCTCTGTCTCTTTACCTCTGTGACCTTATCTAACTTTGTCCTAGCCACACTGGGCTCCTCTATGTTTCAAAACATACCAGCCACACTCTCACTACAGAATTTCTGTACTTCCTTTTCCCCAAAATGCTTAAAAAACTCCTTCAGTTCTTTCAGTCCTCTTGTCAAATGTTATTGTCACATGTGAGAGGCCATCTCTATGCATTCTCTTTGAATATTAATATAGCCTCCATCTCTCACTCCCTATCTCCTTGCTTTGCTTCAATTTCTTCAGACCATTTAGCACTCCAGCAATATATTTGCATATTGTCTCTTTCCTCACTACTTAAACAGAAGTCCTGTGAAATAAAATCATCTGCTTTGTTCTCTGTTGCATCCTCATCACCTTGGAGTGTTCTTGGAACATATTAAATAATTGTGGAATGTTGAATAAAAGGGATATGAGATAGTCCAAGGCATTAGAATCTACTCGCAAAAATTGCAAAATATCATTTATTTCAATAGGAAGAATTTAATATGGGGAATTAAGTTGCAAAGGTTCAAACAAGCCATGGCATGACAACTTCAATCCGCAATAACAGAGAGGAAGCTGCTACCCAAGCATAGAGAACAAATAGAGGAGTTGGTGTTATGAGAGTTCAGGGTTCAGGGTCACCCAGAGGAGCCTAGAAGAAATGGGCTAGATGGTGGGGGCTGGAACAACAGAAGAGATATTGCCACTGATGAAGGCACCGTCTAAAACAGTAGGAGTGTCTCTCCTTTTGCTCACCAATCTTCCGGAATCTCCTCCTACTGCCTGAACCTAAGCATCAGCCAGATGGCAAGGGAACCAGGAAAGGTAGCTTGCAAGGACATCTACCTGGTTATTGTCTTCAGTTTTATTGAGGTTGCGCTCTAGCCAATGCTGTGATATCCACCCATATTTGTTTTCAGAGTGGGTTATATTTCCATCACAATCATTTTTAAAAAGTGACGATCCACCCCCTTTAAATGTTCTGCTTCCTAAATTACATAACAGCTTCTTTGTGCTCAGAAATCCTATTCTGCTTTATTGGTCGGCTTATCTTCTCCTGTTTCAATAACCCAGTGTTTTTATAACTCCACTAATTCACCTGTTTTGTACATGTTGAAAATCTGGGAGGGAAAGTCACTTACCTTTGTTTTTCTTTTTCAAAAATTAACCTAGCTATCAGAAAAAAAAAATTATTATTCCAAATAAACTTTTAACCTTGAATAAACATTGAAATTTACATACAGAAGACTATATAAAACGTGTGTATATTTCAAAGAATATAAAGATAACAAGTATTTAATCACCATCCAAATTATAAAATGTAACACACTAGTAACTAAGAAGGCACACGTGTCCCTCCAGAATAATATTCCTTCCTGACGTTTTATGAGCAACCAGCCTCTAGACGTTTGTAATAATGGTTTCCATACATATCGTTTTGTTGTTATTTATAGCTCTTTTATTTTAGGTAAAATTTACACAAGGTTAAACATACAAATCCAGAGTTCAAAGTTCAATTTATTTGGGTAAATTCATATACCATTGTAAACCTCAATTCTATCAACAGGCAGATCAGTACTATCACCCCAGAAAGTTCTTTTGTGCTCCTTCCTTGGTCATTATTGTCCTCTAGCCTTCGCTTCTTCTCCACTGTATATTTCATCAGGCATTAATTTTGCTTGTTCTAGAACATCATCTAAATGGAATAGACTAAATATTCTTTGTATTTGGCTTCTTTGCCCGGTATAGTGTATGTGAAATTCATACATGTTTGTATTTGTATCAGTATTTTGCTCCTTTTTATTGCTGAGTACTACATAGTATGAATTGGAAACTATTTGTTAACCAGAGATTCGATAAGGGGTTAATGTCCAAAATATATAAGGAACTCCTACAACTCAATAGCAAAAAACAAATAACCCAATTTAAAAATGGGCAAAGGACCTGAATAGATATTTCTCCAAAGAAGACATACAAATGGCCAGCAGATATATGAAAAGTTGCTCTACATCATTAATCAGCAGGGAAATGCAAATCAAAACTACAATGAACTACAATGAGATATCACCTTATACCTGGTAGAATGGCTATCATCAAACAGACAAGAGATAACAAATGCTAAAGAGGATCTGGAGAAAAGGAAACTCTTATATACCATGGTGGTGATGTAAATTGGTTCAGCCACTATGGAAAATACTATGGAGGTTCCTCAGAGTATCAAAAATACAACCACCAATAATCTCATTTCTGGCCATACATCCAAAGGAAATGGAAACAGTTTGTTGAAAAGATATCTGTACTCCCATGTTTTTGCAGCATTAATCACAATAGCCAAGATACGGAAAAAAACCTGTGTTCATCAATGAGTAAATGGATAAAGAACACATGGTATGTAGATACAATGGAATATTACTGAGCCATGAGAAATAAGGAAATCCTACCATTTGCAGCAACATGGATGGACCGTGAGGGCATTATGCTATGTAAGATAAATCAGACAGAGAATGACAGATACTATATAGAACTTACAAGTCAAATCTAAAAAAGTCAAACTCATGGAAACAACGTAGAATGGTGGTTGTTAGGTTATCAGTAGAATGGGGGATGGGGAAATTGGGGAGATTTCATTTAATGGTACAAACTTGCAACTAGTAGGTAAGATCTGGAAATGGAACACACAATTAGTGATTATAGTCAACAATACTGTATTATACACTTCAAACTTGGCAAGAGACTAAATCTTAATTGTTCTCACCACAAAAAAGAAATGATAATTTTGTGACATGAATGAGGTTTTAGCTAACATTATGGTGGCAATATACAAATGTACCAAATCAACATGTTGTACACCTTAAACTTATACAGTTTTATATATCAGTCATATCTCAATAAAAAACAAACAAAAACTAGAAACAATCCAGATGGTCTTCCCCAGGTGAATGGTTAAACTAACTTTGGTATATATATTCTATGTATTCAGCAATAAAAAGAAACACGCTATTGAGACACATAGCAACTTGGATGAATATCTGTGTACTTTGGCTTAGTGAAAAACAACAATCCCCAAATATTACATACCATATTATTTTCTAGTTAAATTTTTTCAGCTTTATTGAGATGTGATCTATATAAGCATTGTGCAAGTTTAAAGTGTACAACATAATAATTAGATATTTGCATATATTGTGAAATGATTACCACAATGAGATTAGTTAACATATCAATTACCTCACATAAGTGCAATATTTCGTGGTGAGACCTTAAAATTCTACTCTTCTAGTAACTTTCAAATACACAATACATTGGGGGCCGGCCCCATGGCCAAGTGGTTAAGTTCGCGCGCTCCTCTTCGGCAGCCCAGGGTTTCGCTGGTTCGGATCCTGGGTGCGGACATGGCACCGCTCATCAGGCCATGTTGAGGCAGCATCCCACACGCCACAACTAGAAAGACCCACAACTAAAATATACAACTATGTACTGGGGAGATTTGAGGAGAAAAAGCAATAAAAAAAAAGATGGGCAACAGTTGTTAGCTCAGGTGCCAATCTTTAAAAAAAAAATACACAATACAGTATTGCTAACTATATTCACCATGATGTACATTACATTCCCAGAATTTATTAATCTTATAACCGGAAGTTTTTACCTTTCGAACACATCACCCATTTCCACCACCCCCACACCACTAACCTTAGCAACCACTAATCTGTTCTCTGTTTCTATGAGTTCAGTTTTTTAAGATTCCACATATAAGTATACAGTTTTTATCTTTCTCTATATGACATTTCATTTAGCATAATGCCCTCAAGGTATCATCCATGTCATTGCAAATGGGAGGATTTCCCTTTTTCTCATGGCTAAATAATATGCAGTTATATAAATATATATAATCTCACATATTCTTTACCTATTCATCTGTTGGTGGACACTTAGGTTGTTTCCATGTCTTGGGTATTGTAAATAATGCTGCAATGCACATAGGAGTGCAGATATCTCATTAAGATAGTGATTTCAATTTTTTCAGTTATATACCCAGAAGTGAGATTTCTGGATCCTATGGCAGTTATATTTTTAATATGTTTAGGATCCTCCATACTGTTGTCTATAGTGGCTGTTCTAATTTACATTGCCACCAATGGTGTACATGGGTTCCATTTTCTCCACATCCTCACCAGCACTTGTTAGTTCTTGTCTTTTAGATCATAACTGTTCTAACAGGTATGAGGTAATATCTCATTGTTGTTTTGATTTGCGTTTGCCTGATTATTAGTGATGTTGAAATCCTTTTCATGTATCTGTTGGTCTTTTGAATACCTTCTCTTGAGAAATGTCTATTCAGGTCCTTTGCCCATTCTTTAACAGGATTGTTAGATTTTTTGCTATTGAATTAAATATGTTCCTTATATATTTGGGGCATATAGATTGGGATATATACATCTGTGGAATATATGCATTTAAAATATTTTGCATCATACCATAGTTTGTCTTATAATTTGTTGATCATTTCTTTTATGTGCAGAATATTTTAATTTCAAATAGTCCCACTTGTTTAGTTTTGCTTATATTCTTGTGTTTTTGGTATCATATCCATAAAATCATTGCCAAGACCAATGCCAAGATGTGTTTCCCCTACATTTTCTTCTAGGAGTTTTACATTTTCAGGCCTCATATTTTAGTCTTTAATCCATTTTGAGTTTTATTTTTTGTGAGTGGTATAAGATAGAAGTCTCGTTTTATTATTTTGCATGTGAATAACCAGCTTCCCAACACCATTTCCTGAAGAGACTCTCTTTTCCCCATTGAGTATTTTTGGCTCCCTTGTCAAATATTATTTGACCTTATATGTGCTAGGTTTATTTTTAGGCTCTCAGTTCTATTCTGTTGGTCTATGTTTTTATGCCAATACCTACTGTTTAATTACTATATCTTTTTAATATAGTTTGAATGACAAGTGTGGTGCTTCCGGTTTGTTCTTTCTTATGATTACTTTGGCTTTTTGGAATCTTTTGTGGTTTCACATGAGTTTTAGGATTTCTATTTCTGTGAAAAATGCCATTGGAATTTTGATAGGGACTCCCTTGAATCTATAGATGGCTTTGTGTAGTATGGACATTTAACGATGTTAATTCTTCCAACCCAAGAACATGGAATATCTTTCCATTTCTGTGTGTCTTCATTTTCTTTCATCATTGCCTTATAGCTTTCAGTGTACAGATTTTTCACCTCCTTGGTTAAATTTACTCCTAAGTATTTTATTGTGTTTGATGTTATTATTAATGGGACTATTTTCTTCATTTCCTTTTCAGATAATTCATTGTTAATTTATAGAAACACATCTGAGGTCTGCATCTTGATTTTGTATCCTGCAACTTTACTGAATTTACAGATTAGTTCCATCAGTTTTCATTGAGTCTTTAGGAAATTCTATACATAAGATCATATCTTCTGCAAATAATGACACTTTAACTTTTTTTAAGATTGGCCCTGAGCTAACATCTGTTGCCAATCTTCCTCTTTTTTCTTCTCCCCAAAGCCCCCCAGTACATAGTTGAATATTCTAGTTGTAGGTCCATCTAATTCTACTCTGTGGGGCACCACCTCAGCATGGTTTGATGAGCGGTGCTTAGTCTGCGCACAGGATCAGAGCTGGTGAAACTCTGGGCCACCAAAGTGGAGTGCACGAACTTAATCACTTGGCCATGCAGCTGGCCCCTACTTCTTCCTTTCTGATTTGGATGCTTTTCTTTTTCCTTTCTCATTGATCTGGCTATGACTTCCAGTACTTTGCTGATTGGTTTGGTGAGAGCAGGCACACTTTTCTTGTTCTTCATCCTGGAGGAAAATCTTTCAACCTTTCATCATTGAATATGATGTTAGTTGTGGGCTTGTATATGGCATTTATCATGTTGAGGTATGTCCCTTGTATATCTAATTTGTTGAGAGTCCTTATCATCAAAGGGTGTGGAATTTTGTCAAACTCTTTCCTGCATCTACAGAGAGAATCATGTGATATTTATCTTTCATTCCATTAATGTGATGTGTCCCATCTATTCATTTGCTTATGTTGGAACATTTTTGCATCCTAGGGATGAAATCTACTTGATTGTGGTATAGTATCCTCTTCTGTATCATTTATTACTGCTCAAATCTTCAATATTTCTTTCTTCTAACTTTGTACTTAGTTTATCTTTTTCTAGTTCATTGTGGTGTAAAGTTAGATTTGTTTCTTTTTTCTTTAGACCTTTCTTTTTTCTTAATGTAGGTGTTCATCACTATAAACTTCCCTATCAGAACTACTCTTGCTGCTTCCCTTAACTTTTGGTATGTTGTGTTTCATTTTCATTTTTCTCAAGATTTAAAATTTTTTCCTTTGATTTCTCTTTTATCCATTAGTTATTCAGGAGTCTGTTGTTTAATATCCATGTATTTGTGAAATTTCCAAATTTCCTCTTATGATTTATTTCTAATTTCATACCATTGTGGTCCGAAAGATATTTTGATGTAATTTTTATCATCTTGAACATATTGAGATTTGTTTTGTGTCCTAACATATGAACTATCCTAGAAAATACTCTGTGTGCATCTGAGAAGAATGTGTATTCTCCTGTTGTTGGATGAACAGTTAGGTCCATATGGTCTATAGTGTTGTTCAGATCCACTTTTCCCTTACTGTTTCTCTGTCTAGATGATGTATACATTGTTGGGAAGTGGGCATTAAAATCCCCAACTATCTTTGCACTGATGTTGATTACTCATTCTAGTTTTGTTAGTATTTACTGTATATGTTTAGATGCCACAATGTTTTGTGCATATTTACAATTCTTAAATTTTCTTAATGCATTGACCCCTTTATCATTATATCATGAGCTTTCTGTCTCTTTCGACCATTTTTAGCTTAGAATCTATTTTGTCTAAGTATAGCTACCCCTGCTTCTTTTTGGTTTACCATTTGCTTGAACTATCTTTTTGCATTCCTTCACTCTTAGTCTATGTGTGTCCTTAAAGCTAAAATGAGTGTCTTGTAGGCAGAATATCATAGGATTCAGTCTTATTTTTAAATCCATTCATCCGTCTCTTTTGATTGGAGAATTTGATCCATTTATAATTTAAAGTAATTATTGATGGGTAGGAACTTACTATTGCCAATTTGGTAATTGCTTTCTGACTGTTTTGTAGATCCTTTTATTCTTTCTTCCCCTCTTACTGCCTTCATTTGTGATTCCTGGTAGTATGCTTTGGATATTTTATCATACTCTTTTGTGTGTCTACTGCAGAATTTTCCTTTGTGGTTAACATGATGCTTACATAACATAGCTTATATTTATAACATGCTATTTTAAGTTGATACCACTTAACTCCAATGCATATAGAAATTATGCTTTCACTGCTCCCTCTCACATTTTATGTTGTTGATTTACAATTTACGTCTTCTTTATATTGTGTATTCAATAACATTTCATGTAGCTATCATTATTTTTAATACATTTGTTTTTTAAATTTCAAAGGATAGTTGTAAATAATTTACATACCTCCCTTACAGTACTAGAGAGTCTGGCTTTGACTATATATTTATCATTAATAATGTTTTACATTTCATATGTTTTGATGATCTTAATGGTATCCTTTTATTTCCACCCTAAGGTCACCCTGTAGCATGTATAATAAGGAGGTCTAGTGGTGTTGAACCCCTTCAACTTTTATTAGTTCTGGAAAAATCTTCATCTTTTTCAAAAATGAAGGTCAGTTTTGCTGAGTATAGCATTCTTGGTTGACATTTTTTTTAATTTAATATTTTGAAAAAATCATCCCACTCTTTCTTGCCTACAGAGTTTCGGTTCAGAAATCTGGTCATAGTGTTATGAGGGTTCCCCCTTCTATGTGAAAATCACTTTTCTCTTGCTGCTTTCAAAATTCTCTTTGTGTTTGACTTTTGACAATTTAATTTTACTGTGTCTTGGTGTAGCTCATTTCAGGTTTAATCTATTTGGGGTCTGATTTCTGTTTCTTTCCTCAAGTTTGGAACTTTTCAGCCTTTATTGCTTTAAATTGACTTTCAGTCCCTTTCTCTTCCTCCTCTTCTCAGATTCCCATAATGCATATATTGTTTCCTTTGTGGTCTCCCATAAGTCCTGTACACTCTTTTTCTTTTTTCTCCACTGACTGGATAATTTTAAATGACTCATCTTCTACTTAGTTCACTGATCCTTTCTTCTACACAGTTAAATCTTCTGTGGAAGCTCTCTATTTACTTCTTCACTTTAGTCATTGTATTTTTCAGCTCAAGGATTTCTGGTGTTTGTTTTTTTCTTTTGGATAGTTTCTATTTCTTTGTTGAACTTCTCATTTTGTTCATGCATTGTTTTCCTAATTTACTTTAGCTGCCTGTATGTGCGTTGTTGTACTTCACTGAACTTTTTAAAGAGGATTATTAATGAATTCTTTTTCAGACAGTTCATAGACCTCTATTCCTTTAGGATCATGTTGGAGCTTTATTGACTTCCTTTGGTGGTGTAATGTTTATGTGGTTCTTCGTGATTCTGGATTCTTAGCACTGTTATCTGTGCCATGAGTAAGCAGTCTTCTCTTCCAAACTTTATAGGTTCACTTTGACAGTGAAAGATTTTCACCAGTCAGCACAGCTTGGGGTGCTGAATGGGTCAGCTGGTAGTGTTTGTGAGCAAGTGGGATCTGCTATTGAGGTCTCTGGTTGAGCAAGGCCACTACTTGTTCTCTGAGGTTGTGTTATGGCTGCTGCTAGCTAGGGTCCATGGTTAGGTTGTCCTGCTGGCTCCTTCTTCAAGTGGAGATGTTGTGTGGGCTCCCAATTGGGCAAGGCTGCTTGCTGTACTCCATGGTCAGGAGAGACCACTAGCCAGGCTTTGAAATTACCTCTGGTTTGGCAAGGTTGTAGATTGTGTTCCTTGGGAGGGTGGTACCACTAGTTGGACTGTGTGATTGGGCAGAACTATAGGCAGAGCTCCACAATTGCTTTTGATTTGGTGAGGTCTTAGGCTGTGCTCCCCTCCTGGGTGGTGCCATTGGGTGGTCTCTGTATTCCAGTGGGAACACAGGCAGGGCTTTACAGTTGGATGGCTACTCAGGCTCTGCTCTGTGATTAAGCAGGGCTGCAAGCTCTGCCAAAATTTTGGCAACTCAGCAGCCTGGGATAAATGAACAAGTAGGCCTCCGACTCTGGTCTGCTGTTGGGTGAGCTTGCTGGATGGCTTCCTTGTTGGGAGGAGCCTACAGCTGTATATCACAGTTGGATGCGGCCAGATGTTCTGCCCCATGGTCAGGCAGGGTGGCTATCTGGGTTACCTTGTTGTGTGAGGCTGCAGGCTATGCTCCACAATTGGGTGAGGTCACTGGATAAAATCTAGATGAGGCCATAGCTGTGTTCAGCAATAAGACAGGACTATAAGCTGGGCTCTGCTGTGGGGTGGGGAAGTTGTCTGGGCTCTGTTGCTGGATGGAACCATAGTCTGAGCTCTAGGCTGCCCAGGGTCACTGTTCAGGTTACTTTGTTATGTGTTGCCAGAAGAAATACTTAGCAGTTGAGTAAGACTTCTGGTTTAGCTTTCTGTCCAAGTGGGACCACAGGATGGGCTCCATGGCTCCCCAGGTTCTCTGACCAGGTTATCTAGCTGGGTGGGAATGGATAATATAATCAGCAGCCAGATAGGGCTGTGAATTTGCTTCCCTGCACATTCAAGCTCTTGGAACCACCTCCACAGTGGTATGGTTTGTTGGCTGGGGACCCAAATCAGGCAGAACTGCCAACTTAGCTCCTTGGCCAAACAGAGCCACTGGCTGGGATCTCTGCTTTGGCACCACTGCAAGCAGAAATGCTGTCTGTCAAGACCTGAACACTGGTTGCTATTATCTCTGCCCCCTTCATCTCTATTTGAGTCCCAGTAGTTGAGCCCCACAGATTCCCCCAACGATCCCCATGAGGTGAGACCTGAGTGGGCCTCAAGGGAAGCATCTCACAAGTTTAGGGGAGCTGGATGTCCACCTTGGGCTCTCTTTCTCTCACTGAAGAAACCATAGGTCCAAGGCTTCCTCTGGGTATGGTGCTGTGCTGGCCTAGGGAAGGGGTGATGCAGGCAGAGTGTAGCTGCTCCTGTTACCCTTATAATCTGTTTTTTCTCATTCTTCGTGGTTCAGGGGTTGCTTCAGCCTCACCCCTGGGTTCTAGAATTTTCACAATGTTGTCTTGTCTGTATATGGTTGATCTTCTGGTTGATTTTCTTTTGAGAGGGTTTGAAATTGGGAATGACCTATGTCGCCATCTTGATCATGTCACCCCCCCAAATTATTCTTTGCATATAACAATTTTGAAATGATAGAAATTAAAAAGTGGAAAACAGATTCCAAAATTAGGAAAGGTAATGACAAGGGCAAGAAGGAGGTGAGTATACTTATAATAGTACAAGAGGAATTTCTGTGGCGATGGAACTGTTTGTTATCTCATCTGTGGTGGTGGGAACACTAAGATACACATGTTATAAAACTACATAGTACTAAATACACACCACACACAAGTGCAGACTGGGTAAATCTGAATAAAGATCAGTAGATTGCATCAGTATCAATGTCCTGGTTGTGCTATTACACTATGGATTTGCAGATATTACTATTAGGGGAAGCTGGGTGAAGTAAATGTAGTTTCTCCTTGTTTTATTTTTTTGCAACTCCTTGTGAATCTATTATGATCTCAATGAACACTTCAATTAAAAGATATAAATGATTGATCCAGATGTCAGCAAAATGGTGGAACAAGCTGTTCCCTTTATCTCTCCCCCTTTGAACTATAACTAAATGGACATTCATGATTAGTGGAGAGTATGCACACAACACAACAGGACACCTGACTCATGCAGCTATACATCTGAAGGTGGATGGACAGCCCCCAGGGAGGTAGTAGAGAAGGGTGAGCACTCTTCTGTCCTCAATAGCCATGTGCACATATGGGACCACTCTCCCAGTTGTCACAAGTGCCCATAGTACTGCTGTGGCCCTGAGGGTGGGAACACACCATGACACAACTATGGAAACAGGTGATGGCAGCTCTGAGCCCCCATGGAATTGGTGTCCCTTCTGATGGGAGAGCCCACAGTACTACTATGGTCCCAAGGAGTAACCCAGCTCAAATCCTGTGATAAGGCCCCACCCACCAAGCCCAGCTACTGGTATGACCATAAGAAGCAGCAGTGGTGGATCTATGTGGCTGGGTGAATGATTTCCCAGCTGGCCCAAATGCCCATATTACTGCAGTGGCTCCAGAGGTGGAAGCAGGCAGTGGCAGCCATGAACCCCAGTATGATCAGTTTTCCATCTGGTGGGAGAGCCCACAGTGCTACTGCAGTCCAAAGGAGTGGCCCAGGCATGGACCCTGTGAGGAAGCCCCATCCACCAAGCACAGGGGCTGGTGCAACCATAAGAGGCAGGAACAGATCTACATACTCAGTTGAATGCTCTCCTGGCTGGTGCAAGCACCCATAATACCCTATAACTTCCAGCAGACAGGGTGGGATCAGAAACACAGTTCCTGCTTCCACCCACTGACAGCAGGTGGAATCTTTGACCTGATACTACCACAAATGCCCCAGCAAAATATTAGCGCATTGAACACCATGAGAAACTACAGCAACAATTCATAGCAGGAGAAAAACAATTCTCCAGAAACCAACCCTGAAGTCACAGATATTTACAATCTAAATAACAGAGAATTCAAAATAGCTGTCATAAAGACACTCAATGAGTTCCAAGAAAGCTCAGAAAGACAGTTCAATGAGCTCAGGAATAAAATTAATGGAAAGAAGGAATTCTTCACTAAAGAAATAGAAACTATTTTTTTAAAAGCAGAAATTCTGGATATGAAGAACATAATTAATGAAATAAAAAAATAATACAGAATCCTTAAAAAAATAGAGCTGACATTATGGAGGAAAGAATTAGTGATTTTGAGGATAGAATTATAGAATTGCTTCCAGTGGAGGAGGAGAGAAAACTAAGATTTTTTTTTTAATGAAGGAATTATGCAAGAACTATCTCACTCAATTGGGAAAAGCAATATAAGGATTACAGGTATTCCAGAGGGAGAAGTGAGGGAGAAAAGAGCAGAGAGATTGTTCAGAGAAATAATAGCTGGAAATTTCACAAACCTGGGGAAGGAACCACATGTACAAATACATGAAGCCGATATGCCTCCTAATTACATCAAGGCTAAAAGACCTTCTCCAAGGCATGTGATAGTAAAACTGGCAAAAGCCAATGATAAACAAAAAATATTAAGCGCAGCAAGGCAGAAGAAAATAAACTCCAAGAGACCCCTATTAGGCTTTCAGTAGATTTCACTGCAGAAACCTTACAGGCTAGGAGAGAATATAATGATATATTCAAAATAATGAAAGACAAAATCTTTCAGCCAAGAATACTCTATCCAGCACAACTGTCTTTCAGATATGATAGAGAAATAAAACCTTTCCCAGATAAACAAATTGAGGGAGGTTGTGGCCACTAGACCTTCCCTACAGGAAATGATCAAGGGCTCCTCCACCTGACAGAAAAAGGCAAAGGTCTACAAAGCTTTGAGCAAGGAAATAAACAGACAAAATCAGAAAACTGTAGCTCTCTTTCAGAACAGGGAAACAAATAATTATAACTTAAAAAATAAAAGGAAGGAAAGCATCAAAAGTAACTATAAAAACTTTGACTTAGTCACAAACTCACAACACAAAATAGAATAATTTGTAACAACAATAATTCATAAGGGGAAGAGGAAAGGGATGGAACCTACTTAGGCAAAGGGAGGTAAGAACCTATCAGAAAATGGCCTATCTCATCTACGAGATCTTTTATACAAACCTCAAGTTAACAACTAAACAAACAATCAAAGCAGAGCCATAATTCATGAAAAATAAGAGAACTGAGAAAACCTCCACAGAAAATCTTGAGAATTAAATGGCAGTCATAAATACAAAGGAAGAGAAACAATGGAGAGATAGAATAACTGGAAAACAAGAGATAAAACAACAGTATTGTACCCACTCTACAATCACTCTAAATGTAAATGGATTGAATGGATTGAATTCTCCAATCAAAATACAGAGTAGACAGAGAATGGATAGATTAAAAAATAAAGCCCAACAATATGCTACCTCTAGGAAACACATCTCAGCTCTAAAGACAAGGGCTCAGAGTGAAGGGATGGAAGATGATACTCCAAGCAAATGGAAAACAAAAGAAAGCAGCTGTTGAAATACTTGTGTCAGACAAAACAGACTTCAAGATAAAAAGGACAACAGAGACAATGAGGTGTCGTATATAATGATAAAGACACTTTCCACAAAGAGGACATAACACTTATGAGTAAAAGTGTACCTAACACAGGAGCACCAAATTATATAAAACAACTATTAACAAAGCTAAAGGGAGAAATTAACAACAACTCAGCAACAGTAGAGGACCTCAACACCCAACTTACATCAATGGATAGATCATCCAGACAGAAAATCAATAAGGAAATAGTGGGTTTAAATGAAACACTTGATCAGATGGACTTAATCGATGTATAGAGAGAATTTCATTCAAAAGCAGCAAAACACACATTCTTCTCAAGCGCACTAGGAACATTCTCAAAGATACACCCTATATTGGGAAACAAGGCAAGCCTGAATAAATTTAAGAAGAGTGAAATCACATCAAACATCATTTCTGACCACAATGTTAAGAAACTAGAAGTCAACTACAAGAAAAAAGCAGGGAAAGTCACAAAGATGTGGAGACTAAACAACATGCTACTGAATAACAATAATATCAATGAAGAAATCAAAGGAGAAATTAAAAAATACCTGGAGACAATTGCAAATGAAAATACAACATACTAATTCTTATGGCATGCAGCAAAAGCAGTGATAAGAGTGAAATTCATAGCAATACAGGCCTACTTCAACAAACAAAAAGAATCTCAAATAAGTAATCTTAAACTACACCTAGCAGAAAGGGAAAAAAAGAACAAACAAAGCCCAAAGCCAGCAGAAGGAGGGAAATAATAAAAATTAGAGCAAAAATAAGTGAACTAGAGACTAAAAAAATAAAACGGTAGAATCAATGAAACTAAGAGCTGATTCTTTGAGAAGATAAGCAAAATTGGCAAACCCTTGGCTTGGCTCAACAGAAAAAAAGAGAGAAGGCTCAAACAAATAAAGTTGGAAATGAAAGAGGAGAAATTACAACAAATACCACAGAAATGTGAAGGATTATAAGAGAATACTATGAAAAACTGTATACCCACAAATTGGATAACCTAGTAGAAATGGATAAATTCTTAGACTAATACAGCCTCCCAAAACTGAATTAAGAAGAAAGAGATCTGAAAAGACCAATCACAAGTAAAGAGATTGAAACAGTAATCAAAAACACCCCAAAACAGAAAAGTCCATTACAAGATGGCTTCTCCAGAGAATTCTACCAAACTATCTGTTGTAATTTCTCCTCTTTCATTTCCAACTTTATTTGTTTGAGCCTTCTCTCTTTTTTCTGTTGAGCCAAGCCAAGGTAGAATTCTCTAGATATAAATCCCACTTGGTCATCGTGTCTGATCCTTTTAATGTATTTCTGTATTCATTTTGAAAAAACTTTGTTTTGGATTTTTGCATCTATGTTCATCAGGGATATTGGCCTGTAATTTCCTTCTATGTGCTGTACTTGTCTGGTTTTGGTATCAGGGTAATGCTTGCCTCATAGAAAGTGTGAAGAATGGTCCACAGTTTTCAATTTTTTGGAATAGTTTGAGGAGGATAAGAATTAAATCTTCTTTGAATGTTTGGTAGAATCAACATGCAAAAACCTGTTACATTTCTATACACTAATATAGAACTAGCAGATAGAAAAGTCTAGAATGCAATCTCACTTACAATAGCAACAAAAAGAATAAAATATCTACGAATAAATTTAACCAAAGAGAAGACCTTTACACTGAAAACTACAAGACATTATTGAAAGAAATTGAAGAAGATAAAAAGAATTGGAAAGACATTCCATGCACAGGGACTGGAAGAATAAGCATAGTTAAAACATCCATATTACCTAGAGCAATCTAGAGATTCAAGACAATCCCAATAAAAATCTCAATGATATTCTTCATGGAAATAGCACAAACAATCCTAAAATTTATATGGATCAACAAAAGACCTCAAATAGCCAAAGCAACCCTGAAAAATAAGAACAAAGCTGAAGGCCACACAATACCTGACTTCAAAATATACTACAAAGCTATAGTAATCAAAACAGTGTGGTACTTTCAAAAGAAAAAAAACAGATACACAGATCAACGGAACAGAATTAAAAACCCAGAAATAAAACCACACAACTTTGGGACAGTTAATCTTCAACAAAGAAGCAAGGAACATAAAATGTAGCAGCAAAAGACTCTTTGATAAATGGTGTTGGGAAAACCGGACAGCCTCATGCAAAAGAATGAAAGTAGTCCATTATCTTGACCATACACAAAAATTAACTCAAAATGGATTAAAGATTTGAATGTAAGACCTGAAACCATAAAACTCGAAGAACAAAATAAGGACAGTACAGTCTTTGACATCAGTCATAGCAGCATCTTTCTATTACCATTTTTACCAAGACAAGGGAAACAAAAGAGAAAATAAACAAGTGGAACTACAACAGACTAAAGCTTCTGAAGGTCAAAGGAAACCATGAACAAAATGAAAAGACAACTCACCAGCTTGGAGAAAATATTTGCAAATCATACATCCAACAAGGGGTTAATATCCTAAATATATAAAGAACACACACAACTCAACAACAACAACAGAAAAACAGAAAACTCGGTCAAAAACTGGTCAGAGGATATGAACAAACATTTTTCCAAAGTAGATATACAGATGGCCAACAGACGTGAAAAGATATTCAACATCATTAATTATTAGGGCAACACAAATCAAAACTACAATGAGATATCACCTTACACCTGTCAAAATGGCTATAATTAACCAGACAAAAAATAACAAGAGTTGGAGAGGATGTGGAGTAAAGGGAACCCTCAAACATTGCTGGTAGGAATGAAAACTGGTGCAGCCACTATGGAAAACAGTATGGAGATTTCTCAAAAAATTAAAAATTTAAATACTATATAATCCACCTGTCCCATTACTGGGTGTTTATCCAAAGAACTTGAAATCAAGTATCCAAAGAGATCTATGCACGCCTATGTTCATTGCAGCATTTCTCCCAATAGCCAAGACATGGAAGCAACCCAAGTTCCCATCAACAGATTAGCAGATAATGAAGATGTGGTATATGTATATTCAATGGAATATTACTCAGCCATAAAAAAGACGAAATCATTCCCTTTGCCACAACATGGATGGATCTTGAGCATATGGTATTAAGCAAAATAAGCCAGACAGAGAAAGACAAACACTGCATGATCTCACTCAAATGTAGAAGATAAACAAACACATGGACAAAGAGAACATATTAGTGGTTACCAGAAAGTAAGGGGTTGGAGGAGGGCAAAAAGGGTAAAGGGGTACATATACATAAAGGGGTACATATATATGGTAACAGAAAAAATTAAAATATTGGTGGTGAGCACGATACAGGCTATACAGAAACTGGTAAATAGAAATGTACACCTGAAATTTCACAATGTTATAAACCAATATGACCTCAATAAAATAATTATATATATATAAATAAAAGATTGGAAAGTTATATCACACAAAATGTAAGTATAAGGAACCTGGAATGGCTATATTTCTATGAGAAAATACAAACTTGAAATCAAAGAGCATTACTAAGATAAAGAGGCCAAGTTCATAATGATAGAATGATCAGGATTCTGAACACCAACACAAAGAAGATTCTCAAATATATTATGTAAAAAAACAAATAAACCTGAGAAATAAATGCTTATATGAGCTTAGCACTGATTCCCTCCCATATCTGCATTTCAAGGAATTGAAAATTACTGTCAGTTCCTGGTATGATTTAAACTGGAACATAATATCAGTTGCTAAAAGGTAATAATTGTACCATATTCCACTTTGCTCTAATTAGAAACAAAGGATTTTATTCATTAATTATTTTAATCTAATTTTACTCATTAGTTATGTAATCTGTACTAAACAAGAAAAAAACTTGCTTTCTGTTCTTTCCACATAAAAAATCATAAAGCAGCTCACTTTTGTATCTCACAAATTCCATTTTCTGAAAATGACTTAAGACTGGAACAGGCTCATTTTAGTTTATTTCAAGATCATGTACAAAGTCCAATGCTAATTTCACAGAACCACTGAGGGCAAGTGCATCCAGACAGTAAATCTTTAAACAAATTTCATTGTCAAACAGCTAGAAGTATCTCTGGTATGCACTTTTCTCTGTGGCTTTCTTAAAAAAGTAATACCTCCTGATTCAAAAGGACTGGGGAAACCGCTTCCACTGCGCGGCTGCCCTGGTGAGGTGGGTGAGGCCCATTGATGAGAAACTGGTGTGAGATCACACAGACTTGATGTGAATTAATGAAAGGAAATTTTTCCTCCCTTTAAACTTATTGACATAAAGTCATTGTGTCTCCTCTTGAGGATCAGCTCTTCATACTCAATGGCCTTTGAGGAGCTCCTGGATCAGGTTGGTGGCCTGGGGAAATTCCAGATCCTTCAGATGGTTTTAGTTCTTTCTTCTCTCATGATACTAGTCTCTCATACATTATTGGAGAATTTCACTGCAGCCATTCCTGGTCATCGCTGCTGGGTCCACATCCTTGATAATGACACTGTCTTTAATAATGACACTGGGGTCCTCAGCCGTGAAGTCCTCCTGAGAATCTCCATCCCACTGGACTCAAACTTGAAGCCAGAGAAATGTCGTCGCTTCCTCCTCCCTGAGTGGCAGCTTCTTCATCGGAATGGGACCTTCCCCAACATGACCGACCCAGTCACGGAGCCCTGTGTGGATGGCTGGGTGTATGACCAAAGCTCCTTTTCCTCCACCATTGTGACGGAGGTAAGAGGTCCCATCTACCTCTTGTGAGTACATGGTGTGGGTGTTAAGAATAACATACAATAAATATAGTTCAAGTCTTCAGTTACCGTGTAGATATACTGTAGTTGGCTTTCTTTCAGCAAATAGTGGTTGCTTATCTTTTTAACTGCCAAGCACTTATACTGAATTTGAGGCCAGTGAAACCGACCAATTAGACATGAATTCTACTATCACAGAGCTTGAACTCTAGTGTGAAGACATTAGACAAGTAAGTACTTGACACAATGTGTGAAAAATTATCCTTCCTTGGTCTCTTGTTCTCAGTCTAGTTTCAAATTGGAAATATCTGTATTGATTTTTTAAATTCTTCATGCCCCAGCTGCTTGTCAGAGAAGCAAATCAGAGTGTGTTTCAGTCTAGGTGTGAAATTTGGTCATCAGTATTTTTAGAAAAATCTCCTCAATGTTTTCGATGTGTGGCAAAGAATGAGAACCACTAAGGTATGGAGTGTGAAGTGAGTATAAAGATTGGCCCTTGTATAAACTAGAAGAGTTAGTTGAGGATTTCTAGAGAAGACCATGCTTATGCTGAGACTTGAATTATATAGACTAGTAAATATAGTAAAGGCAGGCTGGAGAGTGCATCCACTGAGGTCTGTTGGAGCCAGTGAACATTGAGGGATTAATAGCTGCTGTGAAGCTCCTCTGTGCTGGTTTCCTTCTCTTCCAGTGGGACCTAGTATGTGACTATCAGTCACAGAAATCAGTGGTTCAGTTCCTATTCATGGCTGGAATGCTGGTGGGAATGCTCGTATGTGGCCCTCTCTCAGACAGGTGAGTGTCTCCAGATCGCTGCCACCCTTTTCATCAACTTATGATTACATCTTTCCTTAAGAAGTCTTTACTGAGTTCCAGTATGAAAATTACATTGTTGCAGGTAGCCTTGGTTTCCAGGGAGCTAGAGATGGAAATGTAGAATTAGAGTCAGTCTAATGAATGCCATTTTGTTGCCACAGAGCTCTCTGTGCAGGACACAGAAATGACATCTATATAAGACCTGGGCACATTTCAGAACGGTATTTCAAGAAGAGATACAATAATACTTCATTTAGAAAGATAAGAAGGAGTAAACTATGGAAAGGGAGAAGGTGCTTCAAGACAGGGGGTTCAGCTTTTTAAGACACAGATATGGAGAACAGCATTGTAGGCCTTCACCAGGGCTTCTATGTGAAGTGCCTCCTGGACTCAGTGAGCTAAATGCTTGTGGGTTCCCAGATTGGTGGTCAGGTCATGATTGCCCCACTTTAATGAGTAGGCATTTCTATAAAACCCAGATGCATAGTGAAATGGCACTGAAGATGTATTAAGAAATAATTATGGGGGCTATCCTGGTGGTATAGTGGTTAAGTTTGAACAATACACTTCGGCAGTGGCAGCAGCATCCCAGGTTCACAGTTTTGCATCCTGAGTGTGGACTTACACACCACCCATCAAGCCATGCTGAAGACATGCATGAAGAGGAAGATTGAAAGAGATGTTAGCTCAGCGACAATCTTCCTCAAGCAAAAAAGAAAGACTTGGGGTTTTAATCTGGATGTTTGATCTGGTAAGAAAAAAAAGGCTTGTTAGAGGTAATTTTTGCAACCGTATAAGGTAATTAATCTAAAGATCTCAGGTGTCATGATTCATGGTGTGAGAAGTTTGGGGTATCCTGTACCTGGTAGTGCTCATCCTGACGTACACAGGCAGCCATGGCAGTCACACACTCAGGTCTCCCCTAGAGGAAATGCAAAACATAAAGTAGTCCTTATCCTATATGAGCCTAAGGTCATTGAATCTTTCTGCTGAAAATTGTGAACCCTGAGTGCATCACACTAAATGTAATTCATAAAAGATTTCAGAGTCATATTGTTTATATCAACCAATCTTCTGATCAAGCCTTTTATGATGACTCACAATAAAATGCTAATTTTTCAGTTTAGATGGGCAAAAGGTAGTAGATGTGTTTGTGTGTCTTCTGTGTGGAGAAGAGGGGGTATAACAGGAAGTGAGAGTAGAAAATTTGGTGAAGAATGGGGAGCCTTATAGCTAAGCTGTAGATTTTGAAGTAAACATAGGTAAAAAACTTCTGGACATTGGCCTTAGCACCAAAAGCACAGGTAATGAAAGCAGAAATAGATAAATGGATTACGTCAAATGAAAAAGCTTCCAGTAAAAAATGCAAAGGAAGCCTACAGAATGGGTGAAAATATTTGAAAACCATATATCTGATAAAGGGTTAATATCCAAAATATAGGCAACTACTACAATCAATAACCAAAACATAAATCACCTAATTGAAAAATGGGCAAAGGAACTCAATAGATATTTCTACAAAGAAGACATGGAAATAGCCAACAGGCATATGAAAAGGTGCTTACATCACTAATCAGTAGGAAAAGGCAAATCAAAATCACAATGAGATATAACCTCACACCAGTTCAGATGGCTATTATAGACAAACAATTGTTGCTTTTCCGCTATGTTTTCTTTTAGGCATTTTACAGTTTCAGGTCTAATGTTTGCATCTTTAGTCCATTTAGAGTTAATTTTTGCGAGCAGTGTAGGATAAGGGTCAAATTTCATTCTTCTGCATGTGATTATCCAGTTTCCCCAGCACCATTATTGAAGAGACTATCCTGTCTCCATTTAGTATTATTGGCTCACTTACCAAATATTAGTTGACCATATGTGAAGCTTAATTTCTGGGATCTTAATTCTGTTTCTACTGGTCAATGTGTCTATTTTTATGCCAATATCATACTGTTTTGATTACCACAGCTTTGTAGTTTAGTTTGAAATTGGAAAATATGACACTTCTAGCCTGGTTCTTCTTTGTCTGGGTTGCTTTACCTATTCGGGGTCATTTGGAATTCCATATAAATTATAGGATACTTTGTTCTACTTCCATGAAAAATTCCATTGGAATTTTGATAGAGATTGCATTGAATCAAAGGATGGCTTTGGATGGTATGGACATTTTAACAATATTAATTTTTCTGATCCATGAACATGAGTTGTCTGTCCATTTATTTGTATCTTCTTCAATTTCCTTCATCAATGTCTTACAGTTTCCAGTGTCCAGAACTTTCACCTTAATGGTTAAATTTATACCTAAGTACTTTAGTGTTTTTCATGCTATTGTGAACAAGATTGTTCCCTTTATTACTTTTTCAGATGTTTCATTGTTAGTCTATAGAAATGCAGTAGGTTTCTGTATGTTTATTTTATCCTGCAACTTTACAAATTTGTAGATTAGCTCTAACAGTTCTTGGTTGAGTCTTTAGGATTTTCTACATATGAGATCATATCATCTGCAAAGATAATTTAATTCTTTCTTTCCAATTTGGATGCCTTTATTTCTTTTTCTTGCCTGATTGCCCTGGCTAGGACTTTCAGTACTATGTTGAATAGGAGTAGTGTGAGTGGCCACCCTTCTATTTTTCTGAACTTGGAGAAAACTCTTTCCACCTTTCACCATTGAATATGACGTTAGCTGTGAGCTTGTCATATATGGCCTTTATTATGTTGAGGTACATTCCTTTTATACATAATTAGTTAGGCATTTTTATCAAGAAAGAATTTTTTTTAATCAAAAGGCTTTTTCTATATCTATTGAGATGATCATATGATGGTTATCTTTCATTCTATTAATGTGTCATATCACATTTATTAATTTGCATATGTTGAATGATCCTTGTGTCCTAGAGATAAATCCCTCTTGATCATGGTGTATGATCATTTTGATGTACTGTGGAATTCAGTTTGTTAATATTTGTTGAAAAGGTTTGCTTCTATATTCATCAGCGATGTTGGTCTGTAGTTTTCTTGTAGTCTCCTTATCTGATTTTGGTATCACGGAAAGAGTGGCCTTCTAAAATGAGTTTCTTAGTATTTCTTCCTCTTCAATTTTTTGAAAATATTTAAGGATTAGTGTTAATTCTTCTTAAAATGTTTGGTGGAATTTACCCATGAAATCGTCTGGTACTGGGTTGTTTTTCATTGGGAGGTTGTTGATTACTGATTAAATCTCCTTAAGCATTATTGGTCTATTCAGATTTTCTATTTCATTATGAGTTAGTCTCAGTAGGTTATGTGTTTCTAGGAATTTATCCATTTCTTCTATGTTCTCCACTTCATTGCATGTAAATGTTCATAGTAGTCTCTTATGATTCTTTGTATTTCTGTGGTATCAGTTGAAATGTCTCCTCTTTCATTTTTGATGTTTTTATTTGTCTTCTCTCCTGTTTTCTTAGTCTAGCTGTAGTCTGTCAATTTTGTTTACCTTTTTTCAAAAAATCATCTTTTCTACTGTTTTTATGGTCTCTATTTCATTTATTTCTGCTCTGGTCTTTGTTATTTCCTTCCTTCTGCTAACTTTGGGCTTAGTTTATTCCTCTTTTCTAGTTCCTTGAGGTGTAAACTTATGTTGTTTATTTGAGATCTTTCTTTTTTCTTTACATAAGCATTTATTACTATAAATTTCCATCTTAAAGCTGCTTTTGTGGCATTTCGTAGGTTTAGGTATGTTATGTTGCCATTTTCATTTGTTTCAAGATATTTTTTGATTTCTCATTTGATTTCTTCTTTGACTCAATTTTTTTCAATTATTTAATTTCCTCATATTGTGGATTTTCTAGCTTGCCTCCTGTATTGATTTCTAGTTTTATCCCATTGTGGTTGCAAAAGATACTTGATATAATTTCAATCTTCTTAAATTTGCTAAATTTTTTGTGACCTAACATATGCTCTGTTTTGAGGAATGTTCCATGTGCACTTGAGAAGAATGTGTATCCTGCTGTTGTTTGATGGAATGTTCTGTGTATCTGTTAGGGGAATTTGCTCTAAAGTACACTGTTCTTGTTGTTCATTTGTTATAAAGTTCCAATTTCCTTCTTGATTTGCAGTCTGGAAGATCTATCCACTGTTGGAAATGGATAATAAAGTCCCCTACAGTTATTGTATTTTTGTCTCTATTTTTCTCAAGATATGTTAGTATTTGCTTAATAAATTTAGATGTTCTGATGTTAGCTGCGTATTTATTTATTATTTATATGTCTTCTCAATGAATTGACCCCTTTATCTTTATGTGATGAGCTTCTTCATCTTTCGTTACCATTTTTGGCATAAAGTCTACTCGTCTGATATAAGTATAGCTACCTCTGCTCTCTTTTCATTTCCCTTTGTGTAAAATATGTTCTTCCATCCCTTCATTTTGGCCTCTGTGTCCTTAAGGCTGAAGTGAGCCTCTTGTAGGCAGATTACGGCTCAGTCTTTTTTTAATCCATTCAGCTACTCTATGTCTTTTGATTAGAGAATTCAATTCGTTTGTATTTAGAGTAATTATTGGTAGGCCAGGCTGACTAATTCCATCTTATTAATTGCTTTCTGGCTGTTTTGTATTTTCCTTGTTCCTTCCTTCCTCTATTGCTGTCTTCCTTTGTGAGTTGATAATATTCCTTAAAGGAATACTTTGGTTCCCTTCTCCTTCTTTGTGAATCTAGTATAGCTTTTTGCTTTGTGGCTACTATGAGGCTTACATAAGACATCTCAAAGACGTAGCAGTTTATTTATACTGATAAGAACTTAAGTTCATTCACATACAAAAACTCTATCCTTTTACTCCCTCTTTTTTATGTTTTTGTTATGTTAAGTGCTTCTTACTAAAATTAAAAAAAAAGAGTAGGAGGAACCTTTGCTGGTAATATGTATGACATGCTTTCTGGTGACAATTTCACAGGTGTATACTTTTTTCTAAACTCATCAAATTGTGTACATCAATTATATACAGGTTTTGTATGTCAAAAATAGAAAAGTAAAACCTTAAGTAATATCAGAGCACCAGGATTGCTTTTTGATCTGGGGTGCAATTGTTTCTAAGCCCTCTTAGCTGGTAGAACAAGGAACTATATGTGTGTATTCTAAACCATGTATATAAACACATGTATAAATGTTTCTACATCTAACTATCTGTATGTATATTAAGCTAAAAATGAGTTCATATTGATGTCTCCAACTGTAATCCATTACTATAATGGCCACTCTAGTCTCCACTCTTGCTTGCCTGTAAATTCCCTCTCCAAAGTGAGAAAGCTATGTTCTATCAACTACTATCCATATGGTCATTTGTTCAGTTCTAGTATACATGTACAGCAGTGTCAGAGTTGCTAACTTGTATCCCCCAGGGAAACAAATTTATTAACTGGATTGCAGGGCTTACATGCAGTTGCTTTAGTCTTACACATTCCACTCATTTCCAAAATGGTTCAGATCAACACCTTTCCCCTACCCCTTCGCTGAAGTTGTTGCACACATTTGTAATACAGTTAATTTTTCTAGAGTTTTGCTTATTGCCTAATATGACAATCCTGTTCTTTGGTGTGTTTAAACCATTTATGTATGGTTATTATTATACGGTTAACTTTGATCTTTTGCAAAAAATTTTGTTCAACTTGTTCAGATATTGGAATGGTTATTGAATGATTTATATTTAAGAAATGAGCATTATCACATTGATTTTTTGACACATAACACGCAACGATTTACTATTTCCAAACTGGAAATAATATAAGGATCCAACAACAATAGAATGGATAAATCAACTTTGATATATAAAGGATTTGTATACATCAAAGAAAATGAAATAAGAATTGCCCAATGCAAAAATATGAGCTGAAAGGACTTCAGTTATTGCTTTATCTGTTAGTGTATTTTTTCCCATTTATCAAGTAACAAAAATTTTTGAGCATATACTTTATGTGAGATACTTGCTCAGTGGTTAACACATTGTTTCCTAACTATGTCTTTTGAAGAGCACAAATCTTGTGTGTGAGCTCTTTTTTTTAATTTTATTGAGGTCATATTGGCTTATAGCATTGTGCAAATTTCAGGTGTACATTATTATTTCAGCTTCTGTAGAGATTACATCATGTTCACCACCAAGAGTCTAGTGTTTAGCCATCGTCATACATATGTGCCTCTCTATCCCTTTCACTCTCCCCCACACACCTTTCTCCTCTGATACCACTAATCTTTTCTGCTTATCTTATATGTGTTTATCTTCCACATATAAGTGAAATCATAGTGTTTGTCTTTCCGTCTGACTTATTTTGCTTAGCATAATACCCTCAAGGTCCAACCATGTTGTCAGAAATGGCACTATTTTGTTTTATCTATGGCTGAGTTGTATATATATATATATATCCCACATCTTACTAAAAATTGCTAATAAGATTTGCAATCTATTTCTCATCAGAAACCATGAGTTCAGAAAACTGTGAGGTGATATATTTAAAGTGCTGAAAGAAAACAACTGTTATCCAAGAATTCTATATCTGCAAATCTGTCCTTCAAAAATAAGGGATAAATTAAGACATTTCCTTATAAACAAAATATGAGGAGATTTGTTACTAGTGGATTCGTCCTGCAAAAAATACAACAGAGACCTCCTCAAATAAAAGAACACTACACAGTAACTCAAAGCTGTATTAAGAAATAAAGATAATTGATATAGGTAAATACATAAGCAAACATAGAAGCCAGTATGATTATATTTTTGATATGTAACTCCATTTTTAATTTCCTACAGGCTTTAAAAGAGACATTCATTAAAAATAATTAAAAATGTATGTCGTTGGGCATGGAATATGTAAAGATACAATTTTTCTTAAAGAAGAGCGTTTTTTTAAGTATGCTTTTTTATCTGGTGAGAAAGAGTGGCCCTGATCTAAGAGCTGTTGCAAATCTTCCTCTTTTTATGCTTTTTTCTCCCCAAAGCCCCAGTACATAGTTGTATAACATAACTGTAGTCATTCTAGTTCTTCTATACGGGATGCCACCAAAGCATAGCTTGATGAGCCTTGTGTAGGTCTGCGCCCAGGATCCAAACTGGTGAACCCCAGGCTACTGTAGTGGAGCACATGAACTTAACCACTCAGCCATTGGGCTGGCCCCCTGTAAAGATGTGATTTTTGACAACACCATAAGGGAGGATGAAGATGTTTATGAGCAGAGTTTTATATGCTGTTGAAGTTGACATCAACTCAAACTAGATTATTTAAAAGTTAGGACAACTCAAACTAGATTATTTAAAAGTTAAATGTTAAATGTCATCACCATGGTAACCACAAAGAACATATCTCATACAAAAAAGGAAGCAAAAAAAAGACTCAAAATAGTTCACAAACAAAATTAACTAAACGTAAAAGAAGTCAGTAAAGGAAGAAAAGAATGACAAAAAATGTATAAGACCATAAAGAAAAAAAATAGTAAAATGACAGAAGTAATTCCATATCAAAAACCTATTTAAATATGAATGGATTAAGTCCTCCTAAAAAGACACAGATCTGCAGAATGGAAAAATAAAGCATGACCCAACCATAACAAAACATGATTCACATATATGCTACCTGCAAGAGACTTATTTTGGATCAAGAGAAAGTAGATTGAAAGAGAAAATACACAAAAAGACATTTCATTCAAATAGTAATCAAAAGAGAGTTGGGTTAGCTATACTAATAATAGATCAAATAGACTGTAAGCCAAAAACTGCTACAAGACACTAGGACATTAAATATTGACTAAAGGGTCAATTCCTCAAGAAAATATAACAATTTTAACCATATATGCCTCAAAGAATAGAGACCGCAAACCCGTGAAGCAATAATTAACATCACTGAAGGGCAAGATATTTCTCTAATAATAGTTGAAAACTAGAATACTTCAATTTTAATAATGGATGGAACATCTAGACAGAAGAATATTAAAGAAATACAGGACTTGAGCAACACCACAAACTACTAGAGCTAATAGACATGTATATAACTCTCTACCTGGTGACAGCAGAATTGCATTCCTTTCAAGAGAACATGGAAAAATTCTCCATACTTAGATCATATGAGGCCCAAAATCAACAATCAATAAATTTCAAAACATCAAAATCATACTAATTATTTTCTCTGATTACAATAGAATGAAACTAGAAATCAACAGCCGGAAGAAAACTGTAAAGTTTATAAATGTATGGGAATTAAACAAAACACTTTTAAACGATGTGTCAAAGAAGAAATCACAAAAAAATAGAAAATATTTAGAAGTGAATTAAAGCAAACACTCAACATCTCAAAACTTATGGGTTGTAGTGAAGACAATGCTCAGTGGGAAATTTATAACTGTAAACATCTACATTAAAAAGAAGAAGGGCCACTTCCATGGCCTAGGGGTTAAGTTCAACACACTCTGCCTTGGTGGTCCGGGTTCAGTTCCCAGGATGGACCTAAACAATTCATCAGCAAGCATGCAGTTGCAGTGACCCACATACAAAATAGAACAAGATTGGCACAGATGTTAGCTCTGAGCAAATCTTCCTCAGGAAAAAAAAAAGGAAGAAAATGGAATAGTGATGTCAGCAAGGCTGCAGAACAGCAAGGCCCCAGCTCTCATTCCCACATACAAACAATGATTTGGCAGTCATTCACAGACAAAAGTGCCCTTGTAGGACACTTGGGATTCAGGTTAAAGATTGCAAAATCTCAGTGAAACACAAGATCAAGAAGTGCAGCATTGAGAAAGCAGGCCTACACCTCAGTGGCAGGCCCACTGACCATGGTCTCATCTACAGACCCAGAAGCAGCATATCCCCAAGCAGCCATAGTTCCAGCCTCACATGTCTGCAGTCCTACCACAAGCCCCATACACCTAGGGACTTGGGAGTTGCCACACCCTTTGATGCCCCTGATAATAGACCCACTGTTCTTAGACATTACCGTAGACCTTGACACAGAACTGTGACCATGCTTAAACCTTGCTGACCAGGGTGCAAGGAGTCCTGTCAGTCCAGGGACCTGGCAGGAACCACACCCATCCATACTATCAATAAAGGCCCACTGACCAGACCTGACCATGGACCCAGCAGCAGGCATATGACCCAGATATACCCTCACTAAACTGTGATCCTAGAGGAGGTCCCATCAGTCTTAGGACACAGAAGGAAGTCTTTATCTGCCAAAATGAATTCATAAAGACTGGAAGAGTTGTATGCTCCTTCAAATGCAGAAACACCAATGTGAGGTACACAGATTATGAAGAATCAGGCAGACATGCCACTACCAAAGGAAACTAACAAAGCCCAAGTAATTGACCCTACAGAAATGGAGGCCAGTTAACTTCTTGAGAAAGAATTCAAAATAATCATCTGCAAGAAGCTCAATCAACTACAAGAGAACATAGATAGACAAATAAATGAAACCAGGAAAACAGTATATGAAAAAAATGAGAAATCTAATAAAGAAATAAAAATCATAAAGAAGAACCAAAAAGAAATCCTAGAACTGAAGGATAAAGTGACTGAACTGAAAAATTCAATAAAGAACTTCAACATAAGATTCGATCATTCAGAAGAAACAATAAATGAACTCAAAGAGAGATTTTTTGAAATTATCCAGTTAGAGAAACAAAAAATAAAAGATTGAAAATGGGTTCTGAGGGCAGGCCCAGTGGTGCAGTGGTTAAGTTTGTGCACTTCACTTTGGTGGCCAGGGATTCACAGGTTTGGATCCCAGGCATAGACCTACACACGGCTTATCAAGCCATGCTCTGACAGCATTCCACATACGAAATACAGGAAGATTGGCATGGATTTCAGCTCAGGGACCATCTTCCTCAAGCAAAAAGAGGAAGATTGGCAACAGATTTTAGCTTATGGTCAATCTTTCTCAATCAAGAAAAAGGAGTTCTGAACACATATGTAACTTATAGAACAAAATCTATTGAAATAATATATGCATAATGGGTTTCTCCAAAGAAGAAGAGAGAAAGGGGCATAAAGTTTACTTAATGAAGTAATGGCTGAGAACTCCCAAAATCTACAAAGGGAAATGGAAATCTTGATTCATGAAACCCAAAAGTTTCCAAATAGGCAAAAGCCAAAGATGTCTACACAAAGACATAGTATAAATAAATTATTAAGCAGCAAGAGAAAAGTGATTTGTCACAAACAAGGGAGCTCTCATAAGACTATCAGTGGATTTCTCAAAAATCTTGCAGGTCAGAGGAGAGTGGGATGATATACTCAAAATATTGAAAGAAAAAGATGGCCAACAAAAAATATTTTATCTGGAAAAATTCTCCTTTAAGACTAAAGAAGAAATAAAGCCTTCTTTAGACAAGCAAAAACTGAGAGAATTTATCATCACAAGATTTGCCTTACAAGAAGTGTTGAATTAAAAACACTAAATAACAATGTAAAAGTGTATGAAAGGGTACACCTCACTGCTAACAGTAAATATAAAGACAAACAGAATATTATAATCCTCTAATGGTGGCATTTAAATCGCTTTTAACTCTAGTGTATAAATAAAAAGAAAAAAGCAATAAGGATTGGGGAAAGACGTCAGCATCATGGTGGAGTGAGCTGAACTGGTAATCTCTCCCTTCCACCATACAATGAAAAAGACATTCATATTTCAAGAGAGGACATCCAAACACAACACAAAAGACGTCTAAGAGACCCACGCAGCCAAATGACAGAGGGCAGAGAGGGTTGATCACTCCTTCAAGGAGGTAGAATGGGGTGAGAGAAAACTTCACTCACTCCCCAAAACACTGGGATCTGGGGCCTCGGGCAACCTCCCAATGGGAAGGAACAGGGGTGGGGATGTTCATTGTTGGAACATCAAAGATCCCCAAGGGCCCTCACAGCCTCAGGGAAAGCCCCTACAGAGGTGAAAGCTAATGTGGGAATGACCTCATCACAACACCCCAGGAGAGCAGATAGTGAGGGCAGAGTGCAAAAGCCCTGAGAGTACACAGAAGAAAGTGCCCCTCCACCCCACCCAGTCAACACTGGCTCCAGCACTTGGGATCCTGGCAGAACACAGAGGGCTAGAATACACAACTCTTGACCACTACCCAGTGGCAATAGGCAGTAACCATAACCAAATAATACCATGATGCACAAAAACAGAGCCACATCATTTAGCAGTATCAAAAATAATATTAAAACTCCAGACCAGAGAGAAGAGGACAAGTACCCAGAAATCAGTCCTGAGGACACAGAAATATAAAATCTAAATGATAGAGAATTCAAAATAGCTACCATCAAACAACTACACGAGTTAAAAGAGAATGTAGAGAAACAACCCAATGAGTTCCAGAGCTACTTCACAAAAGAGATTGAAACTACAAAGAAGAAGCCATCAGAAATATTAGAGATGGAAGACACAATGGAAGAGATAAAATATGGATTCCTTCAATGCTCAAGCAGACATCACAGAGCAGCAAATCAGCATAATTGAGGACAGACATGTTGCAATGCTCCAGATAAAGGAGGAGAAAGAACTAAGACTAAAAAGAAATGAAGAAAATGTCCGAGAGATATCCAACTCTATTAGGTAACGCAACATAGGAATTGTAGGTATTCAAGAGGGAGGATAATGGAGCAGAAAGCTTGTGCAAAGAAATCGTAACAAACTTCCCAAACCTAGGGAAAGAGATGGAAATCCATGTGGAAGAGACAATCAGATCTCCTGAATATGTAAATGTAAAAAGACCTACTGCAAAGCATATACTAGTGAAACTGGCAAAAGTGAATGACAAAGACAAAATACTAAGGGCAGCAAGGGAGAAGAAAATAACCTACAAAGGAACTCCTATCAGGCTTTCAGCAGATTTCTCTGCAGAAACCTTACAGTCTAGGAGAGACTCAAATGACATATTCAAATCTTTGAAGGACAAAAACTTTCAGCCAAGAATACTCCATGCAGTGAAAATGTCCTTCAGATATGATGCAGAGATAAAAACTTTCCCAGATAAAATCTAAGGGAGTTCATAGCCACAAGACCCTCTCTACAAGAAATCCACAAGAAGGACCTCATACCTGGAAAAAAAAGGAGAAAGGAGTTACAAATCATGGGGTAAGGAGATAAATAGGTAGAAAAACTCAGAAAATTTTACCTATGTATCAGAACAGGTTAGGAAATACTCAAGAATAGCATTAAAGATAAAGGGAAGGAAAACACCAAAAACAAAGATACTCTTGTCATTTTAATCACAAACTCACAACACAAGATGGAATAAGATGTGAGAAAAACAACTTCGGAGGGGAAGAGGAAAGGCACTGAATTGGTTTAGTCTAAGGAAATAAGAAGCAATCAGAAAATGGACTATCTTATCTATGAGATTTTGAATACAAACTTCATGGTAACCACTAAACAAAAAAGCAGAACAGAGACACAAATAACAAATAAGGAGAAAACAAAGAAACAGAACATAAAAAAGCTACATAACTCAATTGATAGACCAAAATATACAGGACGAGAAACAAAGGAAATGCAGGGGAACCAGAAAACAAGTAATAAAAGGGCAGCACTAAGCCCTCATATATTGATAATCACCCTAAACATAAATAGATTGAATTCTCCAATAAAAAGACAGAGTGGCAAGATGGATTACAGAACAAGAACCCAAAATATGCTGCCACCAGGAAACATCTCAGCTTCAACAACAAACACAGGCTCAGAGTGAAGGGATGGAAGATGATACTCCAAGCTAATGGCAAACAAAAGAAAGCAGGTGTTGCAATACTTATATAATACAAAGTAAACTTCAATATAAGACTGCTAAACAGAGACAAAGAGGGGCAGTATATAATGATTGAAGGGACACTCCACCAAGAAGACATAACACCTAAACATCTGTGCACCCAACATAGGAGCACCAAAGTACATAAAGCAACTATTAACAAACCTAAAAGGAGATATTAACAATAGCACACTAATAGTAGGGGGCCTCAACACTCCACTCACATCAATGGATAGATCACCCAAACAGAAAATCAACAAGGAAACAGTAGAATTCAATGAAAAGCTAGACCAGTTGGACTAATAGACATATATAGAACACTCCATCCAAAAACAGCAGAAGACTCATTCTTCTCAAGTGCACACAGAACATTTTCAATGATAGACCATATGTTGGGAAAACAGGCAAGCCTCAATAAGTTTAAGAAGACTGAAATAATAACAAGCATCTTTTCTGATCACAATCCTATGAATCTAGAAATTAATTACAAGAAAAAATCTGAGAAAGGGACAAAGATTTGGAGACTAAACAACAGGCTATTGAACAATGAATGGATCATTGAAGAAATTAAAGGAGAAATCAAGACATATCTGGAGACAAATGAAAATGAATTCACACCATACCAACTCGTATGGGATGCAGCAAAAGCAGTATTAAGAGGGAAATTCATCACAATACAGGCTCACTTTAGCAAAGAAGAAACATCCCAAATAAGCAATCTCAAACGGCAGCTAACCAAATTAGAAAACGAAGAAACAAAGCCCAAGGTCAGCAGAAGGAGAGAAATAATAAAAGTCAGAGCAGAAATAAATGCTATTGAAACAAAACAGGCAGTAGAAGGGATCAATGAAACAAAGAGCTGGTTCATTGAGAAGATAAACAAAATTGACAAATCCCTAGCCAGACTTACAAAGAAAAGAAGAGAGAAAGATTGGATAAATAAAATTAGGAATGAATGAGAAGAAATAACAACAGATACCACAGAACTACAAAGGATTATAAGAGAATACTACGAAAAGCTATATGCCAACAAAATCGAGAATCTAGAAGAAATGGATAAATTTTTGGACTCTTACAGCCCCCTAAAGCTGAATCAAGAAGAAAAAGATAATCTGAATAAACTAATCACAAGTACAGAGATTGAAACAGTAATCAAAAGCAGCCCAAAAAATAAAAGCCCATGGGGCCGGCCCAGTGGCACAGCTGTTAAGTGTGTATGTTCCACTTCGGTGGCCCAGGGTTCGCCGATTCATATCCCAGGTGTGTACATGGCACTGCTTGGCAAGTGGTGGGCGTCCCACAAAAGTAGAGGAAGATGGGCACGGATGTTAGCTCAGGGCCAGTCTTCCTCAGCGAAAAGAGGAGGATTGGCAGCAGATGTTAACTCAGGGCTAATCTTCCTCAAAAATACAAAGGCAAAATAAAAACCCAGGAACAGAGAGCTTCCCAGAAAATTATAACAAACTTTCATAGAGGGGGGCCAGCCCCATGGCCAAGTGGTTAGGTTCGCACACTCCACTTCAGTGGGCCAGGGTTTCACCAGTTCAGATCCTGGATGTGGACATGGCACCACTCATCAGGCCGTACTGAGGGGGCTTCCCGCATACCACAACCAGAACCACTCACAACTAGAATATTGGGGGCTTTGGGGAGAAGAAAAAAAAACAAAGAGAAAACTTTCAGACAGGATTTAATATCTATCTTTCTCAAGTTATTCAAAAACACTAGGGAAGATGGAATGCCTCCTAAGACATTCTGTGAAGCCAACATCACTCTGATATCAAAGCCTGACAAGGACAACACAAAAAAAGGAAAACTATGGGCCAATATCGCTGAGGAACATAGATGAAAAAATCCTCAACAAAATATTCGAAACCCAAATACAGCAATACATCAAACAGTTCATAGATCATGATCAAGTGGGATTTACATCAGGGACATAGGGATGGTTCAACATCCGCAAATCAATCAATATGGTACACCACATTAACAAAATGAGGAATAAAAACCACATGATCATCTCAATAGACACAGAGAAAGCATTTGACAAGATCCAACATCAACTTATGATAAAAACTCCTAAAAAATGAGGATAGAAGGAAATTACCTCAACGTAATAAAGGCCATATATGACAAACCCACAGCCAACATCATACTCAATGGGAAAAAACTGAACGCCATTCCTCTGAGAACAGGAGCAAGACAAGGTTACCCACTTTCACCACTCTTATTCAATATAGTACTGGAGGTGTTGGGCAGAGCAATTAGGCAAGAGAAAGGAATAAAAGGAATCCAAATAGGGAGTGAAGAAGTGAAACTCTGGTTGTGTGCAGATGACATGATCTTATATATAGAAAACCCTAAAGAATCCATCAGAAAGCTATCAGAAATAATAAACAACTACAGTAAAGCTGCCAGGTACAAAATCAACTTACAAAACTCAGTTGCATTTCTATGCTCTAATAATGAATTTACAGAAAGAGAACACAAGAATTCAATTCCATTTACAATTACAGCAAAAAGAAAAAGTATCTAGGAATAAATTTAACCAAGGAGGTGAAGGACTTATACTATGAAAACTATAAGACATTATTGAAGGAAATAGATGATGACAAAAAGAAATGGAAAAAGATTCCATGCACATGGATTGGAAGAATAAATATAGTTAAAATGCCCATACTACCCAAAGCAATCTACAGATTCAATGCGATCCCAATCAGAATCCCAATGACATTCTTCATGGAAATAGAACAAACAATCCTACAATTCATATGTGGCAACCAAAGACCCCCAAATTGCTAAAGCAATCCTGAGGAAAAGAACAAAGCTGGAGGCATCACAATCTCTGACTTCAAAATGTAGTACAAAGCCATAGTTATCAAAACAGCATGGTAATGGTACAAAAACAGGTACACAGATCAATGGAACAGAACTGAAAGCCCAGAAATAAAACCCCACATCTAAGGATAGCTAATCTTTGACAAAGGTGCCAAGAACATACAGTGGAGGAAAGATAGTCTCTACAACAAATGGTGTTGGGGAAACTGGACGGCCACATGCAAAAAGATTGAAAGTAGACCATTATCTCATGCCATACACAAAAATAAACTCAAAATGCATCAAAGACTTGAAGATAAGTCCTGAAACCATAAAACTCCTGGAAGACAATATAGGTAGTACAATCTTTGACACTGAACTTAAAAGGATCTTTTCCAATCCAATGTCTTCTCAGACAAGGGAAACAAAAGAAAAAATAAACAACTGGGACTTCATCAGACTAAAAAGCTTCTGCAAGGCAGAAGAAACTAGGATCAAAACAAAAAGACAGCCCACCAATTGGGAGAAAATATTTGCAAAGCATGTACCAACAAGGGTTTAATCTCCATAATATATAAGGAACTCATACAACTGAACAACAAAAAAACAAACAGCCCGATCAAAAAATTGGCGGAGGATATCAACAGACATTTTTCCAAAGAAGATATACAGATGGCCAATAAACACACGAAAAGATGTTCAACATCACTAATCATCAGGGAAATGTAAATCAAAACTACACTAAGATACCACCTTACACCTGTTAAAATGGCTATAATCACTAAGACTAAAAATAACAAACATTGGAGAAGGTGTGGAGAAAAGGAAACTTCATACACTGCTGATGGGAATGCAAACTAGTGCAGCCACTATGGAAGACAGTATGGAGATTTCTCAAAAGACTAAAAATGGAAATACCATATGATATTCTCAGTCTATATTATAAACTGGGAGCATTACATTTGAGGAAATGTCTGTTATTGATTTAGCTCTTGATTTGTCAAGCTTTCAAGTACAAAGACTCACTTGTTAAAATTCTCCAAATTTCAGAGTATGCTTTCATTTTCTGAAGTTTTTACCACAAATTATTATTATTCCCATAATCTAACCTAACACTTTTTTTCTTAGGTTTGGGCGAAAGGTGGTTCTCAGATGTTGTTTGCTCCTGCTGGCCATCTCTGGGACCTGCGCAGCCTTTGCTCCCACCTTCCTCGTTTACTGCTTACTACGCTTCTTGTCAGGTTGTTCTTCCATGGCCATCATGATGAATAGCAGTATGCTTAGTAAGTCATTAATTTTGATCTCCATTTTCCAAGCCTTGAATTTGACCTGGAAATTCCACCTTTATCTGACACTAATATCCTAACTGGGTTTTCTTTCAGTTGTAGAGTGGACAAGGTCTCAGTCTAAAGCCATGGTAATAACACTGGTATCTTGTGCCCTTAGTATGGGACAGATAATCCTGGGAGGCCTGGCTTTTGTCTTTCGAGAGTGGCGCACCCTGCAGCTGGTGGTGTCTGTACCTTTCTTTGCCTTGTTTCTCTCCTCAAGGTATGAGCCTTCTCTCTCACTGTGTCTTATGGGAGCATGGTATGAAAATGAATATTGAATTGAGACATAATTGATTTTCTTATTCCCTGGACCCTTCCTTACCATCTAGACCTAAACCCCATGCGTCTTATCTGTTCACTCAGTGCAATTTGAGAAGCAGAATAGGGAGTAGCAACGAACTTTCCACCTGGGAGTTCTGGGCATTTTCTGCCATCGTTATTCTTAAGTCTTACCCTGTAGAATGGTCATAGAGTTATACCAACATTATATTCCTTAACATAGAATACAGACTCAAATATTTAA